>NW_016826110.1:1054707-1063283 GCF_001698545.2 Rhinopithecus bieti
AAACCAAGTTGTTTTAAAGTATGTTACTTCATAATTGCTATAGGGATATTTCACTTGATGTTTGTCTTTGGAAAATTATTATATTTTTTTTTTTGGTCTAAAATTTAGTCAGGGTTTTATAAGAAAGCCAACTAAAAACTGAATTCAAGACCAGATTTTTTTAAAGTACCTTAAAGTTTTTTGGTGCTCATTTAGTAAAAGATCTTAATCTTCTCATACTTTCTTACAGTGGCAAGCTTAGCTGCCTCAATTGAATACCATCTGCAGAGGGCACTAGTTCCTCTAGGCTAGCCACTAGATGATTTTATGAACAGGTCAATATTTACCCGTTGTAGTAATGGTACATAGCAGGTGTGCATGCTCCGTTGATTTTTTTTTATAATAAAATTTTTTTGGGAGATAGGGTCTTACTCTGTTGCCCTGGCTATAGTACAGTGCTACAATCATACCTCACAGCAGCCTTGGACTCCTGGGCTCAAGCAGTCCTCCTGCCTCAGACTCCCTAGTAGCTAGGAACACAGGCTCATGCCACCACGCCTAGCCAAGTTTTTTGCAATATTTTTCTAGAGAGGTCTCGCTATGTTGCCCAGGCTGGTCTCAAACTCCTGGCCTCAAGCAGTCCTCTTGCCTCAGCCTCCCAAAGGGCTAGGATTACAGGCGTGAGCCACTGCACCCAGCCTAAATTAGTCTTGTAATTGTATGTTAAGTTAAATGCTACTAGTGGGATGAGTCAAGAGATTAGACACTATTTTCTCATTCTAATTAGATGCCTAGATTTTCTATAGCTCCTACAAGTCAAATTATAGGAGTTTGTATATATAAGTACAAAATGAAGATATTTCTACATAAAAAGATTATTTACTCTTTCTATTAATGGAAATTATACTGACAGTCTTGCACAGTAGTGTTTATATTTTAGTTCTTCAGTAAATATTTGATTTGAGTCTAAACTCTTAGAAAGGCCTTAATTAGCCCTTGTGTCCTATTAAGCATTGCATTCCTGATAGATGAAATCCTCGGCTTAGGTTCACAGTCTCTTTCAGAAGTCTTCAGACATCTAAAACATCAATTAACTCCTTTAGTCTACAAACTTTTCCATTTACATTCCATGTTAGGAGAAAGAAGCAAATCATAAAAGGAAAAAAAATTTTCTGAGTATGTTCCTCGGATATTACAGAAGTGGTCAAAGGCCTAGATTTCAGTGCTCTGTCATTTACTGACTATGTGGCCTTGACCAAGTCATTTAAACACTTTGCTTCATAGTTTTCATGTCTCTAAAGATTTTTTATGGATAAAATTTGAGTAATAGGATAAAACTGTTTAAAAAACGAAAGTTCTATATAAATGTAAGGTATTATTTATGTGAGTTATTTCATTCCAGCATCTATAATCCCATGAAAACAGAATTAATATTCTGACCAATACTTTAGAAACAAGATTCTCCAGTGAAGAATTATGATGGTTGGTATAGGCTAGTTACACAGAAAATCTATTTATTATGTATTTTAGAACATTTTTAAGAATAAGCATCTAAAGATAAGATTTCTGGTGACCATTTTATTCACTGGGTCATCCTGTTAACATGAATATATAATTTCCTAAGTATTTCTGTTTCTAAAAGTTCAAATGCCCAATGGGTATTTATATGGAAAGCCTTTTGTATAGTGTCTAGCTGTTAGCCACATGGATATTTTGAAAATTACAGAATTCCATAAAAGAGAAAATAATTTACTATTATTTGTTTTAGAAAAACTTCTATAGTCTGGCCTCTTAAAATATCAAAACATTGTTTCAGAATTTAAGCAATGAGTAACATTAATAGTTATGTGATTCTCTTTGGCAAGTTGGGATCATTTTAAACAAATCATCATCTGGCTTATGAATTCCAGAATATGTGTTGTGTTCATTGTCAACTTATTGGTGAAAAACAATGTAGGTTTTTTTCAGATTTTGTGTTATCTATTAGGATTTTTTAAGTAGAAGTGCCTACATATTGAGTAAAAGTAACATTTCAGCATGAGGTAGTTTTAGTTAACTTCGTAAATTTCAGTATGTTTGAAACTTTCAGTTAAATCTTTTAAATTTCAGTGTGTTTGAAGAAACTGACACAGATTTACAAGAGCTGCAGGCCTCGATGGAACAGTTACTTAGGGAACAACCTGGTGAAGAATACAGTGAAGAAGAAGAGTCAGTCTTAAAGAACAGTGATGTGGAGCCAACTGCAAATGGGACAGATGTGGCGGATGAAGATGACAATCCCAGCAGTGAAAGTGCCCTGAACGAAGAATGGCACTCAGGTGCATAATCAGAGTTTTGGACCTTTTTCTTTTTCAGTTTACAAATATTTCAAGTGGAATATAGTTTTCTAATCTCTGCTGTGGACCATTTCCAACTTTAAATACAACTGAAGCATGCCTCTGGGTCTCTTCCATTTCTCACTCTTTTTCTTTTCATACAAATATGTGATTTTCCATTTTTTTATTAAATTTTTTTCTTTCCTATTATGTCAATGCTTTTTTGAAGCATTTTATTCTAATCTCCATTTCTTGACTGATTTTCCAGTAATAAAGATAATAACATTGTTTTCTTGTCATTCTATATTTTAGAAAGAATTTCTGCATATATTAATCAGCAGGGTTAACACTGAAAGCAGTTTTTAAAGTACTAAAAACTCGTTTCATAAATTTGGAAACTTGCTCTTTCATAACATTACCCCTAAGATGCATAGAAAGTGTGTCTATTTCAGTAACTATATTATGTTAATTTAGGAAGAAAAGCTAATGTGAAAAGACTGAGTAATGTTTTTTTTTTTCAAAGTATCTTGAGCATGTACATGACAAAACATATTGGTCATTTATACTTTCCAGGTGCTTTCCTGAAATGTAATGATGTATGTCTTAGGTTGTCTACCTTCTGCAGGCTTTTCCATGGTATGGCCCGCATTTGTTACCAACTTTTGAAAATAGTAGTTAGGGTTAGCTGCTTCAAAGCAAAACATGGAGTGTGCTTTTTCCACTTTTTTATTCATTTAAGTAACAGCTCTAGGAGTGTTTTGATTCCATCCTGATTTATTTTTTATATCTATAAAGGAAAAGTAACATTCTTGTTAGGCAGATTTATACATAATTTTTACCAAATAAAGGACAAATATTAAAATGACAAAAACTGTTTATAATGAAAGTAGAAGTAGTCTACTTCAATGGCATTATTCATTTGTCATAGAATTTTAGTCTGTTAGGGTAAGAGTTATTTTATTCAGTCTTTTGAATTTTATGTTTTAGATAACAGTGATGGGGAAACTGCTAGTGAATGTGAATACGATAGTGTCTTTAACCATTTAGAGGAACTGAGACTTCATCTGGAGCAGGAAATGGGCTTTGAAAAATTCTTTGAGGTTTATGAGAAAATAAAGGTAAGTGAAAAGTCAATTAAAACACTTAAAATGTGCTCTGTTTGAAGGTTAGAGAAATGTTAATGATCTTTATTGGTCATTAGATGTATTATAAATAAAAAGTGAAGTCTACAATTAGAGAAAGTTATTCAAATATTAATTTATATTTGGGAATTTGGTATAGGCTATTCATGAAGATGAAGATGAAAATATTGAAATTTGTTCAAAAATAGTTCAAAATATTTTGGGAAATGAACATCAGCATCTTTATGCCAAGATTCTTCATTTAGTCATGGCAGATGGAGCCTACCAAGAAGGTAAGATTTCCTCACATGTCTGTATAATTTTCAATAAATGTGAGAAAAACAAGATGATACATGTATATGACTCAGCTTACATCACATCCATTTTGTGAAATCTACATGGGAACTATATTACTTTTAAGCAATAATAATATTAACTTTGTCATATACTTTTACTGATCTGTCATATACTTTTACTGACTTAAGTCCTTTAAGTCCATATTTTTAATTTAATTTATAAGTAACCTTTGAATGAGATTTTTAAAAATCTTACTAGATAGATTTTTGGACAGCTCTAGCAATTAGAATAATCCTAGCTGGGTGCAGTGGCTCATGCTTGTGATTCTAGCTACTTGGGAGGCTTAAGTGGGAGGATAGCTTGAAGCCAGGAGTTTGAGACCATCCTGGACAACATAATGATAGGTTTCATTAAATTTTAATTAGGTAGGCATGGTGGTGAGCACCTGTAGTCCCAGCTACTCAGGAGGCTGAGGTGGGAGGATTGCTTGAGCCCAGGAGTTTGAAGCTGCAGGGAGCTGTGATTGTGATACTGCACTTAGCCTTGGTGACAGAGCCAGACCCTGTCCCCCCCAAAAAAAAGTAAGATTATAAATTAGAATAAGTCGTGTTTTTTTGTTTTTTGTTTTGAGTCAGAGTCTTATTGCCCAGGCTGGAGTGTGGTGGTGTGATCTCAGCTCACTGCAACTTCTGCTTCCTGGGTTCAAGTTATTCTCCTACCTCAGCCTCCTGAGTAGCTGGGCCTACAGGTGCCACCACGCCTGACTAATTTTTGTATTTTTGGTAGAGATGGGATCTCACCATGTTGGCCAGGCTGGCCTCGAACTCCTGACCTCAAATAATTCACCCTCCTTGGCCTACCAAAGTGCTGGGGTTATAGACATGAGCCACTGCACCTGGCAAAACTCTTTGACACAAAAAGCAATATGTAAAATTTTGAACAACAATTTATTTCTAGATTATTTGCCCAAACATTAATCTTATTACTTTAAAGGTTTAATTCATCGACTGAAATCAAGGGTTTTAAATGTTGATGCTTAATTTTAGCAATAAAAGTGTTTATAAAATTTATTTGTATTCCATACAAAATTTGTTTGCATATTCATACAAAAAAGTCTAAAATTGCATTTAAATATATATTATATATATAGTAAGAGAGAGAATTAAGTTTTTTAAAAAATCTGGGGAAGTGAACATATTGGACAAATGAGCACAAGCAGTATAACATGAAGCCAGGAATGAGGAATATAAACTTCATGTTCAAAAGGTCTCCACATTTTCTGAAAACAGGAAACAAATTTGGTGCTGGTCTTTCTCACAAAGCAGAAAACCTAATTAATTACATGAGTCACAGTATTCATAAGACAAAACATTTTAGTTGCTCAGAGGACAGCTATTTTTGGTATTGAAACCAAAGGAACAGTTTTCCCATGATCTTTAAAAGGAGGGCACTATCATACAGTGTTCCTCAAACTCGAATAACATATGGATCCCTTTAAGGGGCAAAAAAATATTTTTTTCAGGTGCAAGAATCCAAGAGTCTATAAACCCCAATAAAAAGAAACCTCAAGTCTTGTCATAGAAAATTTCTGTCAATTGTGAATTATTACTGTAAAACAGATGTTGTATTTTCTAAATATTAAAATTTTATCAAAATGAAAATATAAAATGTAGACATTTTCTGGTACTTGTGGATTTCTTATTTTATTGGGATCTTGAACTTCATTTTACAAAACAGTGCTATAATGGAATGAAAAGTATCCTCAGTAATTTTTACAATATTTAGATTTCATGAGACTATTTCTCATATGTCATGCTGTAAGTTAATGGCACGAAGCCAGAGGATGATTCCATTTCAGTAATTCTGTGGAGTGTGTCAAACCAATTCTACTCATATTCAGACTGTTCCACCTCCAGGCGGTTCTCCTTAAGTATTGTTTCAATAGAGCTTTTCATAAGTAATCAGCAACAATGTGTTTGGGGTTCAGTTTTGCTGGACAAGTATCTGGAGAGCTTTTAGTTTGCTTTTCCCCTTAAGTGGAGAACTGTAACAATCAACTTATTCATGAGGTAGAATTGACATCCTCTTTTGACAACTGAGTGGCTTCAAAAGGATATACGCCTACACAGAAGGCCATTTCCCCTGCAGAGGACCAAGAATCAGGCTAGGTTAATACACCACTCAAGAAGCAATATCAGATTTTCTCTAGTACACAAATGAAAAGGAAAAGAGAACCCCAAAGTTCTGTATCATAAAGCCTGACAGTAATTCCTTCAGCCTAGAAAAAAATGTAAAGCAATTAAAGGCAAATGCCTACCCTGGCAATCTTTTCTAAAACTCTTAGTACATACCATTACAGCAGGTATAGCTTTAAAAAAAGAATTTAATATAGCCCATAAAATATTATAACTTACTACTATAGCTACTAAAGAAACTGGTTACAAAATGGATATTGAACTATGTGGATGACTTGCTGTTTTATATTGTTAATCATGAGAGTTAAATGAAATGACTGGATTTAGATTTCATATTCATCAATTCAGAATAACTGTTTTTGCAGTCCTTCATATTGGAAGTCATTAGAGCCCATATATAGCTGTTCTTTTTTATTTGGGGGGTTTTGGGTTGGGTTTTTTTTTTTTTTTAATGGCGACAGGGCCTGGCTCTGTCACCCAGGTTGGAGTACAGTGGCATGATCTCAACTCACTGCAAACTCCGCCTCCTGGGCTCAAGCAGTCCTCCCACTTCAGCCTTCTGAGTAACTGGTACTACTGGCGTAAGCTACCATGCCCGACTCATTTTTGTATTTTTTTGGTAGAGATGGCATTTCACCATGTTGCCTGGGTTGATTACGAACTCCTGGGCTGAAGCTGTCCACCCACCTCAGCTTCCTAAAGTGCTAGGATTACAGGTGTGACCCACCGTACCCAGCCTACCTGTCTTAGAGATAGTTGTCCAGACAGCTATCTTTTAGGGCACATCTAGGAGATAATAAAGCCATGTCATCTGCATATGGTACTTATACACTTTTATTCTCTATGTTGGGGAAAGGGGAGAGTAAAGAAGGGAAGGGGTAAGCAAAATTTTATCTAGCTCACCCGAAAGTGACATCAAGTCATTAAGGTACAAGTTAAAAAGAAGATTGTCAAAACGCATTTCTGTTTTATTTCACTGGAAATTGTATGAGTCCTGAAAAGACAGCCTTGGCTGTTTAACTCTCCTGATACTGTTATGGTGCAGGTTTGGTAAGCATCAGTATCTTCAGCCATTGATAAAGTTAATGCTTTTTTGTCCATAGCTAGATGCTGTCCGGAGTGAGAAGTCGAATAGAGCTAATAAAATGTATAAATGATTTGATAGTATTCCTAATAAATTCTTCCACAAGGAGAGAAGGAGTATAACAGCTGTATCTGGCAGAGGCTACCATGTTCTCACATAGAGTATTAGCATTAGCAGCCCAAGTTTATAGATTCTTTTTTTTTTTTTTTTTTTTGAGATGGAGTCTTGCTCTGTCTCCCAGGCTGGAGTACAGTGGCACAATCTCGGCTTGCTGCAACCTCTGCCTCCCGGGTTCAAGCGATTCTCCTGTCTCACCCTCCCAAGTAGCTGGGATTACAGGCACGCACCACCACACCCAGCTAATTTTGTATTTTAGTAGAGACAGGGTTTCACCATGTTGGCCAGGCTGGTCTCAAACTCCTGACCTCAGGTGATCTGTCTGCCTCAGTCTCCCAAAGTGCTGGGATTACAGGCATGAGCCACCACGCCTGGCCATTATAGATTCTTAAGGAGGAGACACATACCTTCTCTTCTTACTCATTTTAGGTGGAATATTGGGCTGCATTTATGTAATGAAATTTTATACATCAGCTAAAATGAGTGAATTAAATTCCATCTATCAATATGGATAAGCCCCACAAACAAGATGAGTTGAATAAGTAGCATATTACACCATTTATGTAGTGTTTATAACCAATTTTATTTAGATGTGCATGTGTATAATAAAAATAAAAGCAAAAACCCATGATTTGGAAGAATACACATCAGTTTCACAGTACTGAAAATGCCCCTGGGGCAGAAGAGAAGGCAATAAGATTGAGAAAGGATACTCTCTATCTGTAATATGCTTTTACTTAAGTAATCCAAACCACTATGGCCAACAGTTAGCTTTTGTTAATTCTACATATTATGGATATGTGTGTTCATTACTTTCCTGATTATTTCAAAAGTAAGTAAATATAGTACACAGTGATCAGTGTTACCTTGGAAGCAATAAAATGTATGTAAGTTATAAAGCAAAGATCCAACTACAGTGATGGTGACAGGATAGGTCTTCCTAGGGGAGAGGACATCAAAGTTGGATTCTGAAAGATGAATGGGAATTTAACGCAAATAAGTACACATATGGGGAAGGATGCAAAGTGTAGTAGGGAACTATAAGCAATTCAGTGTTCCTACAGCATAAATTATAGGGGCAGTTGAGGAAGGTGGGGAATGAAATTTGGTAAGATGAGAAATATTTAAAAGGCCAGATAATGAAGGGCTTTCTAATCCACATTAAGGAGCGTGGATTCCATTTTGGGGCAGTAGGGAGCTAATGAATGTTTTAAGCAGTGCAGTGATTTGATATGACCCTTGGATTTTAATGAAAGATCACTTTTGCTAGAATGTGGAAGATAGTGCTTGGATGTAAGATTAAGTTAGCCAATCTGTTTAATTCACTTGATTATAATCTTTAGAATTTAAAAAAAAAGAAAATAACAAAAATGTCTATAAATAGTAATGGTTAATTATGTCATATCCATTAGACAGAATACTGTGCAGACATTGAAGTCAACATAGAATATATCCATGATTTATTCTC
>NW_016826110.1:1067930-1084218 GCF_001698545.2 Rhinopithecus bieti
CCCCCCCCCCCCCCCCCCCATGATTTATTCTTTAACATTTTATTGTCAAATTTTTATCGTATTGAAAATTTGAAAGAACTTTACAGTGATCACTCATGCACTCACCACCTAGATTCTAACATTAACATTTTCTAATCTTATCTTATGTATCTACCTTTCCATTCACTAGGGTGTTTTCAGTGGAAAACCTAGGTTTCAAAACTGCATTTTAGTGTAATTTTTAAAAGATATTTGTGTATGCATGGGAAAGCATTGTGGGAGGCTTTATATAAAGTTAATGTTGGTTATCTTTCGCTTATAGGGGATTTTTGCTTCCCATTTTATTCTTCATTGTACTGTCTGAATATTTTACAATGAATGTGTGATACAATAATTTTAAAAAAATGTTTAAAACTACATGAAAGCTCTTCTCCTTTAGCGTGAACAAGAATGGGTTTTTTTTAAAGTAGATACAACTTGATTTGAAATGAAGTGAATTATTTTTCTTTTTTCTACAGATAATGATGAATAATCCTCAAAATGATTTTTAATCCTCAACTATATGAAAGCATTTGAATTTGGCTCATCAGAATAACAAGCTTCAGTGGGAAATACAGCAATTATTTATTTAAAAAATCAGATTTAAGGTGGTCTTGCTTATTGCCTGAAAAGATGGAGAAACATGCCATTTTCAATGAAGATTCTAATATTTTATCTATTTTATTTTGTTCATTGAATTCCATGGTTAAATCCTGTAAAATATATACTTTATTAAATCATCCAACCAAAGCATAGGAAACATTGACCCAGAACCTGACTTAATGGTTTTGAAGATTTACTATGCAATAGGGTAACTCTGACTTTCAGCAGATGTCTTTAGGTTGAGGGAATTACCTATGTCATGAAGGACCTGTCTGTGGTTTTTCAATGAAGTCTTTAAGAATGACCTTTTTTCTGTCTAGTACTTGTTTTCATTCTGGCCAGCAGTTCTACGTTAAATCACCTTGTCAAGGGCTCTATTTAGATCTATACATTTTGAAGATGACATTTTTAGCCTTAAAGTTTATATTCTCAAGTCCTTTTACAACCAGTATGTCTCCTGAACTAGCACACAGGCTGTAGAAACAGTCTTAGAAATCATTGAAAGATTTGATTATGAAAGAATAGCAAAATTATATTTCCTGACATATAAAAAGTTGGTTTAATGCCTTTATTTCTCTTTAAGGACCAGAACCAGGAATACTATATTGAAAACTTAGTCTGTGGATTTAACATTGACCTAGCATATAGCTTAAAGTTGCTCTTTTGGTTTTAACTTTGTCTCATACATATGTTCCAAGGACAATGTGATGTTAAAAAGGAGGAAATAATTATTTTTATGTTGACACTGTGACAGTTTTGGTAACTAGGATCCTAGGGAGGGAAATGTTTGCCTCTTGAACTTCTTTCCATTATCAGAGGATTTAGTTAGGTCATTAAGATGGTGATCACACAGCTTCAATCGCAATATACCAAGTATAACCTGGATTCGTTAGTGGTGTCTACAGTCCAG
The DNA here is from genome assembly GCF_001698545.2 of Rhinopithecus bieti. Lineage (NCBI taxonomy): Eukaryota > Metazoa > Chordata > Mammalia > Primates > Cercopithecidae > Rhinopithecus > Rhinopithecus bieti. The sequence continues at coordinate 1,069,462 of NW_016826110.1, forward strand.
ATGTTCTTCGTAATAAAAGCAAAGTTTTTGAACCTCTGAGTACAAAGCAGGCTGGTTGGCATAATATGTAATTTGAAAAATAAAATCTTATCTTGCAGCACTATCAGTATGTTGAATTTATTATGTGTATTATTTCTAATATCCAAAACTAAATACTTGATTTTTTATATGTGTGTTTATTTTCTGATATTGCTATTAAATTTTTATTATCTACCTGAAGTATATCATTGATTGTCTTTTATTTATTAGCACTTTTCTCAATAGAAGGTTTTCACATCAAGCTGAGAATACATTTGTTGGTTTTGTACCTGATGATTTCTTTCTTCATAATGGAAGAAAATGAATTCTGTGCTTTAATTCTGTACAATCCTGAAAGATGGTCATATTTTGCGGAGGTTATGTGTTAATTCTTAAACTATTACAGCTATTAGAAAAGGGTATAATATAGTAGAAAATATTGTTTTAGCCCTATTTCAGAAGATGTTATCTGTGCATGAATAAGGATGATCAATAGGATTTGTGCCATCTCCAGGCGATTAGCAGTGTGTGACTCTAGAGTGTTGCTATGGAAAGATTATGCCAAGTAGGAAAAGGGCTATTATTTTTCAGTAAGGTCTGTTATAAGTGTTGGAGTTGACATGTGGAAGCATCTGTAGATTCATAAATGTTAGCATTAAATGGGCTATCAGGATAATTTTGTCTTTTCTCCCTTTAACATGCAAGGATATTGAGTTGAACATGAAATTAAGTCACTTGTGTAAAGGGTCAGGTTCAGAGCAGTTCCTAGGTCTTACACTGTTATTAGTTGCACATTCTTATCTCCCCTAGAGAATCAAAAAGAATAAATTTGATAGGAATTTGGGAGGCCGAGGCAGGTGGATCATGAGATCAGGAGTTCAAGACCAGCCTGGCCAAGACGGTGAAACCCCATCTTCACTAAAATACAAAAATTAGCCGGGCATGGTGCCTACTACTTGGGAGGCTGAGACAGAGAATTGCTTGAACCCAGGAGGTGGAGGTTGCGGTGAGCCAACATTGCACCACTGCACTCCAGCCTGGGCAACAGAGTGAAACATTGTCTCAAAAAAGAAAAAAAAAATTGATAGAAAATAGTACACCTGGCATTCATGCATTAAGAATTCTACAGGCCAGGCACACTGGCTCACACCTGTAATCGCAGCACGTTGGGAGGCAGAGGTGGGAGGATCACTTGAAGCCAGGAGTACAAGACCAGCCTGGGCAATCAAGTGAGACCTCATCTCTAGAAAAAACGAAATTAGCTGGAGGCAGTGGTGTGCACCTGTAGTCCCAGCTACTTGGCAGGCTGAAGCAGGAGGATTGCTTGAGCCCAGGAGTTCAAGGCTACAGTGAGTTATGGTCATGCCACTGGTCTCCTGCCTGGGCAACAAAGCAAGATTCCATCACTTTAAAAAAGAAAAAAAATTACTGATATTTCCTATTTCTGGAAGTAACACACCATTCTACTTACCATTTTAAAACTTCTCAACAGAGACGTTAAAGTTGGGATTTTTCCTCATAAATTAACACATATTCTAATGCTTATCACTTGACTGATGATGGATCTTTGAAGAGTATGTGTGTGTGTGTTATACACCTAAAACATGCACAAGAGGTAAAAGATGAATTGCCGACCAAAGCTTTGAAGAAACCCCCAACTCAAAGAAATAAGTAGAATATTGGAGGGGAAAAAGCCACTTTTGACCTGAAAGCATGTCCAATACCTCACACTTTGATATAGTGGGCCTATGGGGCCAAAAGGATAAAAGGTAAGGTCAAGGACCATCCTAATTGGAGAATCCCATAGGAAACCCCAAAGGGTTACATCTTCACGCTAAGGGAGAGCTAAAACTAAACCCAACCCCAAACGTGGGGACTGTAAGAAGGGAAAGGGACAGAAAAGTCAGATAAGTTGTGGCCACATATCATCCTTCAGATGGTTTTTTTCTGTGTGTGTACGCCTTGAGCACAAAAGCCTGGGTGGACGAAGGACCTTTAGATTTCACATAATTTGAGGTAGTTCCCAACGAGTAGTGTCCCCTGAACCTGGCAGAAGCCATTCCAGTACCTCTCTGAAGGAAGACACATTAATTAGGTGTTTTGCAAAGCACTGTAAGGAAATTTTCAGGAGCAATGATGGACATGGAGTGAAAGAGAAAATAGTGCACAAGAAATCAAGCTCTGCACATGCTTTAGATATAGAATTATGAGAGATTATTAAACAACTATGCTTATTGTGTTTAAAAAATGATCAATGAACTTGAAAATATTTGTAGAGAAAGAAAAAAGGGATACAAATTAAAAGATAAAATATAATTTATATACATGAAAAATACAATAACGAAAATTTTAAAACTCAGTGGACATTCTTAGTAGCAAACTTCATGGCAGAAGAGAGAACTAGAAAAAATTACCCATAACATAGCACCGAGAGAGAAAAATGTAGTACAGAAGAGAAGAGACAAAGATTCAGTGAGAAGGTCTAATGAGTATTTGACTAGAGTTCCAGAGAGAGAAAATGAGGTAAAGTGATTTGAGAAAATAAAGGCTGAGAGCTTTTGAGAACAATTGGAAGACATCAATCCACAGACTGAAGAAGCCCAGTGAATTTCAAGCAGAATAAAGTAAAAGAAATACGCAACTAGTCTCTCAAGTGCAACTGGGAAATCAAAGAAAAAAATCTTAAGCCAAGGATTAAAAGTTATACTGTCTTCAAGAGAATGTTAAAGACTGACAGCTGGCTTTCAGCAGTAGTAATGAAGCAGTGGAATGATTCCTCCAATGCATAGAAAATAGTTGTTCCAGGCTTACAATTGACCCTTGAATGACATGGATTTGAGCTGCATGATTCCACTTTTTTTTTTCTGGAGTCAATCTGGCTGTGTTGCCCAGCCTGGTCTTGAACTTCTGTTCTCAAGTGATCCTCCCACCTCAGCCTCCTGAGTAGTTGGGATTACAGGCATGAGCCCAGCTTGTGGGTCCACTTTGTGGATTTTCTTCAGTCTCTGTCACCCCTGAGAAGCAAGACCAATCTCTCCCCTTCCTCCTCCTCCTCAGCCTACTCAACCTGATGACAGGGACAGAGACTTTTATAATGATCCACTTCCACCTCATGAATAGCAAATATATTTACTTTTCCTTCTGATTTTCTTTTTCTTCTTTTAGAGACAGGGTCTCACTCTCTTGCTCAGGCTGGAATGCAGTAGCACATAATTATAGCTCACTTCAGCCTCAAATTCCTGAGCTCAAGCGAGCCTCCTCACCCTCCTATCTAGGACTATAGGCATGTGCCACCACACCAGCTGATTTTTTATTAGAGATGGGGTCTTGCTGTGTTGCCCAGGCTAGTCTTGAACTCCTGGCCTCAAGCAGTCCTCCTGCCTCAACCTCCCAAATTGTTGGGATTGTAGGCATGAGCCACTGTGCCTGACCTGATTTTATTAATAACATTTTCTTTTCTCCGGCTTACTTTAAGAATACAGTATATAGTAAGCATCCAGAATATGTGTTAATTGACTAAGGCTTCCAGTCAACAGCAGGCTATTAGTAAAATTTGGGAGCAAGTCAAAAGTTATACATGGATTTTCAAATGTGCAAGGAGTTGATGCCCAAATCCCCAAGTTGTTCAAGAGTCATCTGTATAGACTTAGCAAGACTATGTTTTAAGAATGAAGAAATGGGCTGGGCATGGTGGCTTACGCCTGTAATCCCACCACTTTGGGAGGCCGAGGCGGTTGGACCACCTGAGGTCAGGAGTTTGAGACCTGCCTGACCAACATGGAGAAACCCCATCTCTACTAAAAATACAAAATTAGCCCAGCGTGGTGGCTCATGCCTGTAATCCCAGCTACTCGGGAGGCTGAGGCAGGAGAATCGCTTGAACCCGGGAGGTGGAAGTTGCAGTGAGCCCTGATTTGTGCCATTGCACTTCAGCCTGGGCAACAGGAGCGAAATGCCATCTAAAAAAAAAAAAAGAAAAATGAAGTCTGACTCACACTTCTGGCCATGATGAAGAAAAGAAAGTGGATTTACTTCTAACCTGGAACACCAGACGAAATGCATGACCCAATGGGTTTCAAATAGCCACAGACAGCAAAGGACATGAAAGAAGGGGAACCAACCAGGTAAGTTCTGTGATTCCCCAAGTTTACAGCACAGAAATAGCATGAGGTAGGTAGGGGTGAGGGGACAGACCCAAACAAAGCTCAGGAGTTTCCCTAAATCAAGGAGAAAGAATTTAGAGAGGCAAAAACAGCCAGAATTCGCAAGGCAGAGAGGAGAAAGGAGAGCACTGCACAGGCGAGAAAGAGCTCAAGAGATCCGCACTGGATTTCTTCTTATGTCTTCAGCTGAATACTGATGAGTGCAGCACAGGAGGAAATGACCTAAGACTGGTGGAAACCACTAGAATGGAGCAGCAGAATAATCCTTCAGTATCAAACGGGGTCAAGAATAGTTTGTATTTCCACCAGCCTGACTAGAAAGACCTGACACCTGAGGCACAGGAAACAAGAAGGTATTGCTTGCATCATTAGTGGAGCCAAATTATCCCTAGATAAAGGCTAGTCTGGTCTTGTCTAACAGCTTAAAAGCTAGGCATGCAAACATGCAGGAAAACTGACTCAGGGAGAAAATCTATCAATGAAAACTGCAGAAATCATACAGATAATATAGTTAGTAGTCAAGGACACAGCTAACATATACTCTACACAGTGGCCCTTTCTATCTGGAGGTTCCAAATCTATAGATTCAACCAACTGCAGATCAAAAAATATTTGAAACAAAAATAGGACCTAGAACCGGAAATACCATACGACCCAGCAATCCCATTACTGAGTATATACCCAAAGGAATAAAAATCATTCTACTATAAAGACACATGCATACATATGTTTATTGCAGCACTATTTACAATAGCAAAGACATGGAATAACTCAAATGCCCATCAATGATAGACTGGATAAACAAAATGTGGTACATACACACCATAGAATACTACGCAGCCATAAAAGAAGAATGAGATCATGTCCTTTGCAGGAACATGGATGGAGCTGGAAGCCATTATCCTCAGCAAACTAACAGGAACAGAAAACCAAACACCACACGTTCTCACTCAGTGGGAGTTGAACAGTGAGGACACATGAACACAGGGAGGGGACATCACATACCGGGGCCTGTTGGGGGGTGGAGGGCAAGGAGAGGGAGAGCTTTAGGACAAATACCTAATGCATATAGGGCTTAAAACCTAGATGATGGGTTGATAGGAGCAGCAAACCACCATGGCACATGTATACCTATGTAACAAACATGCATGTTTTGCACATGTATCCCAGAACTTAAAGAATGCAACAATTAAAAATACAAATTTTAGAAGCAATACAGTGTAACAACTATTTACATAGCATTTACATTGTATTAGGTATTATAAGTAGTCTAGAGATGATTTAAGGTATACAGGAGGATATGCATAGGTTATATGCAAATACTGTGCCTTTTCAGTAAGGGACTTGAGCACCATGGAGTTTGGTATCCACAGGGTCCTGGAACCAATAACCTGTAGATATTGATGGGCGATTGTACATTTTCTAAAGGTAGAGGAAAGCATGAACATGAAGAAAGGCATGTCAGATTTTATAACACACATGTATATATACCGTATAACACACATGTATGTATACCAAGTAGAAGTTCCATAGATGAAAAATGAATGTATAACAAATAGCAAATCAGCTACTTGGAAGAAAATAGTGAACTAAGTCCAATTGACATTTATAAAACATTTCATGTAAAACAATATGGTACATTTACTAAGTAAACCATAGTTTGGACATTAATAACCTATCAAGATATTTTAAATGATTCAAATCATGCAAAGTATGTTTTCTGATCTCAATGGAGTTAAATCCATTTTTTAAAAAGATTTCTGGAAAAGCTTTACATATTTGGAAACTAAACACATTTCTAAATAACTCATGAATTAAATGAGAAATCACAGCCAAAATTAGAAAATATTTTGAACTGATTGAAAATTTAAATGTAACATATCTAAATTTGTAGAATGTGTCTAAGACAGAGCTTAGGAGTGAAATTTATAGCATTAGACACATTGTAAAAGAAGCAATTCAATAACTTAAACTTCTACCTTAAAAACAGAAGAAAACAAGTTAAATCTAAAATAGGCAGAAAAGAGGAAATGGTTTTTTTAAAAAGCAGAGAAACCAATGAAATGTAAACAGAAAATCAGAGAAGCCAAAAGCTAATTCTTAAGATTGTTAATGAAATTGATAAATCTCTAGCTAGACTAAAAAGTGCTTAATACATAAATTTTAAATGTCAGAAATGAGAGAGGCCAAGTGACAGCTCTAAAAGAAATTAAATGGGTAAAAAGAATGTTGTGAACTATCTGTGCTGATATATTTGACAATTTAGTAAAAATGGTCAAACTTCTTGAAAAGAAAGCTGCCTAAATTAGTCGGCTTGGGCTGCCATAACAAAATACCATAGACTGGGTAGCATAAACAACAGAAATTGATTTCCTCATAGTCCTGGAGGCTGAAAGTCCAAGATCATGGTTCTGGCTGATTTGGTTTCTGGTGAGGGCTCTCTTCCGGCCTTGTAGATAGTCACCCTCTCGCTACATTCTCACGTGGCCTTTCCTCAGTGGTGTATTGGAAGGATGGGGGATGCTCTGTGGTGTCTCTTCTTACAAGGACATAAAGGCACTAATCCTAGAGGATCAGGGTCCCACACTTAGGATCTTATTTAACTTTCGTAGAGGCCCTATCTCCAAATACAGCTACACTGGGAGTTAGGGCTTCAACATGAATTTTGAAGAGTTACAAACATTCAATCCATAACACTACCAAAGTTCATCCAAGAAGACATAGAAAATCTGTAGAGCCCTGTGTCTAATTATAAAATTCAATTTTAGTTTAAAACCTTCCCATAAAGAAAACTTTGGGCCCAGATGGCTTCAATGATTAATTCTACCAAACATTTCTTGGAGAAATAGTACCAATTCTACACAAGCTGTTCCAAAATAGAGGACTGCACAGAACATTTTCCCACTTGATCTAAGAGTGCAACATTGCCTGTTCCCAAAGCTAAAAAAAAAAAAAAAAAAAAAAAAAGGGGGGGGGGGAATTACAAGAAAAGAGTACTACAGCCTCATACACCTCATGAACATTGATGAAAAAAAATTTTTTTCAGTCAGGCACAGTCATGTCTGTAATCCCAGCATTTTGGGAGGCTGAGGTGGGAGGATCACTTGATCCCAGGAGTTTGAGACCAGCCTGGACAACATAAGGAGACCCTATCTCTACAAAAAAATTTTATGACTAGCTGGGCATGGTAGCATGCACCTATAGTCCCAACTACTTGGGAGGAGGATTGCTTGAGCCCAGGAGATTGAGGCTGGTGTGATTGCCCCAGACTGGGTGATAGAGCAAGACCCTGACTAAAAAATATTTTATTTTTAGTATAGTAAATACATAATCAGTAACAGTCATTTATTATCATTATCGAGTAGTATGTGCTGTATATAATTGTATGTGTTATGCTTGATGAAAGAATGTTTATCAAAATTTTAGCAAGTCAAACCCAAAAATATATAAAAAGAACAATGCATCATAACCAAGTGGCAGATAGGCCAGGAATGCAGAATGAATTTACATTTGAAAATCAATCAATGCAATTCCTCATATTAACAGACTAAAAAAAGAAAAGCCATATAATTATCTTAATAAATGCAGTAAAAACATTTGAGAAGATTCAACCTCCATTTCTCATAAAATATCTGCCAACTGGGAATAGAAAGGAAATGCCTCAATCTGGTAAAGGTCATCTAAAACAGTAATAAACAAATAAACCTACAGCTGACATACTTGAAATGACTCAAGTTAAAGACTTGAGAATGTGGTGCAGGGGAAGCTCACACACACTGCTAGTGAAAATGTAAAATGAGCCCAGGCGCGGTGGCTCACGCCTGTAATCCCAGCACTTTGAGAGGCCAAGAAGGGTGGATTACCTGAGGTCAGAAGTTCGAGACCAGCCTGGCCAACGTGGTGAAACCTTGTCTCTACTAAAAATACAAAACTTTGCTGGGCGTGGTGGCACGCACCTGTAATCCCAGCTACTAGGGAAGCTGAGGCAGGAGAATCTCTTGAACCCTGGAGGAGGTTGCAGTGAGCCGAGATCACACCATTGCAATCTAGCCTGGGTGACAAGAGAGAAACTCCATTTCAAAAAAAAAAAAAAGAAAGAAAGAAAAAGAAAATGTAAAATGATATATCCATTTTGGAAAAAACAGTTTGGCAGTTTCATAAAAAGTTAAATACATGCCTTGCATACCTCCCAGCCATTATATTCCTAGGTATTTACTTGACAGGAATGAAAACATATGTCCACATGAAGATTTGCAGGGGAATGTTAATATCAAATTTATTCATGGTAGCGGATAATTGGAAACAACCCAAATGTTTGTCAACTGGTGAATGGATAAGGAACTGTGGAATATCCATAAAATAAGATATCACCTAGCAGTAAATAAGAATGAGCTACTGATAAAATATGTTTAAGTCACAAAAATGCGCTGTGTGAAAGAAACGAGAAACAAGAGTTCATGCTGTAGGATTCCATTCATTTGAAACTAGAAGACTAATCTAGTGACGGATAGCCTGGAGTTAAAAGGAGAGGGTGTTGAATAACTGAGAAGCAGCAAAATGAAGCTTGCTTAGTGATACAAGTGACTGTATTTGTAAAAAAAAAAAAAAAAAAAAAAAAAAAAAAAATTATTTTTGAGACATGGTCTCATTCTGTCATCCAGGCTGGAATGCAGTGGTGCAGTCACTGCTTACTGCAGCCTTGATCTCCAGAACTCAAGTGATCCTCTCATCTCAGCCTCCAGAGTAGCTGACCTACAGACTCGTGCCACCACACTAGGCTAATTTTTTTTTTTTTTTTTTTTTTTTAGATACGGGAACTTGCTGTGTTGCCCAGGCTGGTCTCAAACTCCTGACCTCAAGTGATCCTCCCACCTCATTCTCCCAATGTGCTGGGATTACAGGTGTGAGCCACCACACTCAGCCCACATATAATTTTTAAGTCAACAATAGAGTATTCATAAACTCCAGTGACATCTTCCAGATTCCAAAGTAGGTATTTAATTTCTGTCATTTGAACCCACTGTAACTTCAGGAAAGTAAGAAGCGCCTTCTTGCCTCTGCGTTAAGTTAGGGTGGAGGCATTTGGTTGCAGCTGGACTCAAAACAATTCTTCTTGAAGTTGGATGAAGTAGATGTATTGATCCAAGTCAATTATCTTCCCTTCATTCTCACCAGTGATGTGCAATGTTTTATACATGGAGACAGTTGCATTGATTCACGTGTACTGGAACACTTCTTTTTTTAAACTATCTGCATAGACGTCATAGAAGTATCCACTAGTCCTTTTAGGCTTGCCATAATAGTGAATTATAGAGCCTCTGAAGAATAAGACGTTGCTTTTAAGGCAAGAAAGGATGACTCATCTGAATAACTCATGATTTAAAATTTTCACTTGCAACATGCACTGAAATTTTTAATTCACGCATAATAATTATACATATTTGTGGGGTCCATGTGACACGGATACATGCTTACAACATGTAATGATCAAATCAGGGTAACTGGGATATCTATCGCCCCAAATATTAGTCATTTCTTTGTGTTGGGTACATTCCTAATCTCTGATAGCTATTTAAAATATATTTAAAAAATTATTTTTAAGTATGGTCGCCCAACTGTGCTATTGAACACTAAAACCTGTTCCTTCTATTTAACTGTATTTTTACTTTTTTTTAAGAGATGGGCTCTCATTATGTTGCCCAGGCTTGTCATGAACTCCTGGACTCAAACTGTCTTCTCACCTTATCCTGCCAAGTAACTGAGATTACAGGCTCGAGCTATTGCTCCATACTCTAACTGTATTTCAATACTAATGTGGGAGGAGGGCAGGGAAGTGCTGGTAGACAAGAGCGGAGTCCCTGGTGAGGGCTCCACCCTCGGGCCTGTGCCCACGGACCTAAGTGAGAACAGGCACTCCTGCTTTCACGCCCAAAGGTTCCATTTTCCAAGACCACTCTGGCCAGCCACGCCCGCACCCTGTGCCCATAAAAACCCGAGGCTTTAGCTGGCACAGACACAGAGGTTGGACGTCAAGAGGAGCAAAGGAGCCAACCCGCAGACACCGGCAGATACTGGCAGACCAGCGATGGTGGAACGACGCAGCCATCAAGGGGAATTCGGCCAGGGGTGGTGGGAGAAGAGTCCGACTTCTGAGCAGCCCGACGCCAGAGGAAGATTGCCTTCCACTCCATCCGCCCCTGGCTCCCCACTCATCTCACTGAGCTCCACCTCCACCAGTCAATAAAACCTTGCGGCCGGGCGCGGTGGCTCATGCCTGTAATCCCAGCACTTTGGGAGGCTGAGGCAGGTGGATTGCCTGAGCGAGACCGACCTGGGGAAAACAGTGAAACCCCGTCTCTACTAAAAATACAAAAAATTAGCCAGACGTGGGAGGCTGAAGCAGGAGAATGGCGTGAACCCGGGAGGCAGAGCTTGCAGTGAGCCGAGATCGCACCACTGCACTCCAACCTGGGTGAGAGAGCAAGACTCCGTCTCAATCAATCAATCAGTAAGTAAAACCTTGCACTCATCCTCCAAGATCCAATTTTCCTGGTACACTGGGCAAGAACTCAGGATAGAGAAAGCCGTCTGCCCTTGCGATAAGGCAGAGGGTCTAATTGAGCCGATTAACATATAGTCTGTAGACAGCAAAGCTGAAGGAGCACACTGTAACACAGGCCCACTTGGGCTTCGGGAATCGTAAACACTCACCCCGGACACTGCCGTGGGGTCAGAGCCCAAAGGAGCTCCCTGCGACCTCTGCACCCGCGCCGGCTCCATTGCCCTTCCAAGGGGTTTGAGCAGCGGGACACCAAAGAAGTGAGCCACAACCCTGTCACACGCCCTGCAAGGGGAATAAGGGTGATCTCCCATTTCAATATCCGTTAACCACCCTCTCTTCATTCCTCCTTTTGAGCTTCTGGTAACCATCATTGTACCTCTTACCTCCATAAGGTCAGCTTCTTTAGCTCCCACATATAAGTGTGAACATGCTAATTCATTATCCTTCTATGCCTGGCTTATTTTACCTAACTTATTGACCTCCAGTTCCGTATTGCTGCAAATGACAGGATTTCATTCTTTTTTATGGCTGAATAATATTTCATTGTGTCTATCTACCACATTTTCTTTATTCATTCATCAGGTTGATTCCATATCTTGACTATTGTAAATAGTGCTGCAACGTATATGGGTGTGCAAATATCTTTCCAACATACTGATATCCTTTCTTTTAAATATATAGCCAGCTGTGCAATTGCTGGAACATACTGTAGTTTTATTTTTAGTTTTTTGAAAAATCTCCATACTGTTTTCCATAATGGCTGTACTAATTTACATTTCCACCAACAGTGTGTAAGAGTTCTCCTTTCTCTACATCCTCACCAGCATCTGTTATATTTGCCTTTTTTATAGTAGCCGTTCTAACTGGGATGACATATCTCATTGTGGTTTTGATTTAAATTTCCCTGATGATTAGTGATGTTGAGTACTTTCTCATGTATCTGTTGCCCATTTTTATGTCTTCTTTTGAAAGTTATCTATTCAGCTCATTTGCCCATTTGTAAATCAGATTATTTGTTTTTCTGCAATTTCCTTGAATATTCCGGACATTGATCCCTTGTCAAATGAATAGTTTGCAAATATTTCCTCCCATTATATAGGTTGTTTTTTCACTCTGTTGGTTGTTTTTATTTTGCCATGCAGAAAATTTTTAGTTTCATGTAGTGCCATTTGTCTATTCTTGCTTTTGTTGCTTGTGCTTTTGAAGTCTTCTCCATAAAATCGTTGCCCAGAATGACGTCCTAGAGCATTTGCTCTGTTTTTGTCTGGGAGTTTTGTAGTTTCAAGTCTTACATTTAGGTCTTTGATATATTTTGAGTTGATTTTTGTATAGGGTTAGAGTTGGGAGTCTAGTTTTACTCTTCTGTATATAGATATCCAATTTTCCCAGCACCACTTATTGAAGACACTGATCTTTCCCCAATGAGTGTTCTTGATGCTGTTGGCAAAAATCAATTGGCTGTAGATATGTGGATTAATTTCAGGGTTCTCTATTCTGTTCCATTGGTCTATGTGTCTGTTTTTATGCCAGTACCAAACATGCTGTTTTGGTTGTTATAGCTTTGTAGTATATTTTGGAATAGGGTAGTGTGATGCCTCCAGCTTTGGTTTTTTGCTCAGAATTTCTTTGGTTTTTTGGAGCTTTTGTGGTTCCATACAAATGTTTAAAATTGTTTCTATTTTTGTAAAGAATGCTTTTGGTATTTTGATAGGGATTGCATTGACTTTTGGTAGTATGGTCATTTTCACAGTATTAATTGTTCCAATCCATGAACATGGAATGTCTTTCCACTATTGTAATCTCTTCAATTTCTTTCACCAGTGTTTTATAGACTGGCTTGTAGAGATCTTTCATTTCCTTGATTAAATTTCTTCCTAGGTAATTTTTGGTGGCTATTGAAAATGGGATTACTTTCAAGATTTCTGTTTCTGCTAGTTTGTTGTTGTTGTATAGAAAGGCCATAAATTTTCATATGTTAATTTCATATCCTGCAACTTTACTTACTTTGTTTATCATCAGTTAGTTTTAGGAGTTTTTTGGTTGAGCTTTTAGTGTTTTTCCATATATAACATTATGTCTGCAAACAAGATCTATTTGATTTCCTTCTGTCCAGTTTGGATGCCCATCTTTTTTTTCTGTTTTGTTTTGTTTTGGTTTTTTTTTTTTTTTTTTTTTTTTTTTTTTTTTGAGACAGGGTCTCACTTTTTCACCCAGGCTAGAGTGCAGTGACATGATCACAGTTCACTGTAGCTCAACCTCCCAGGCTCAAGCAATCCTCTCACCTCAGCTTCCCAAGTAGTTGGAACTACAGGCATGTGCCATCAAGCCAAGTTAGTTTTTTTTATTTTAAGTAGAGACGGGTTTCAGCGTGTTGCCCAGCCTGGTCTTGAACTCCTGAGCTCAAGCGATCCACCTCCCTCGGCCTCCAAAGTGCAGAGTTTACAGGCATGAGCCACCATGACCAGCCTGGATGCCCCTTATTTCTTTTCTTGCCTGATTGCCCTGCTTGGACTTCCAGTATTATGTTCAATAAGAGTAGGGAGAGTGGGCATCCTTGTCTTATTTCAGTTCTTAAAGGAACCCAATCAGTATAATTTAGCTGTGAGTTCATCAGATATGACCTTTATTGTGTTGAGGTATACTCTTCTATGCCCAGTTTCTTGAGAGGTTTTATTATGAAGGGATTTTGAATTTTATCAAATATTTTTTCAGCATCTATTGAAATGATCATATGCTTTTAGGTACTTCATTCTGTTGATGTGATGTATCATGTTTATTTTGCATATGTTGAATTATCTTTGCATTCATTCCACTTGACCATGTGAATGATCTTGTGAATGATCTTTTAAATGTGCTAATGGATGTGGTTTGCTAGTATTTTCGTGGGGATTTTTGCATTTCTGTTCAATGGGGATATTGGCCTACCGTTTTCCTTTTTGTTGTGTCTTTGTCAGTTTTGGTATCAGGGTAATGCTGGCCCCATCAGATGAATGAAGAATTCCCTCCTGTTTAATTTTCTGGAAAATTTTGACAATTTGTTCTTTAAAAGTTTGATAGAACTCAGCAGTGAAGCCATTTTAGGAGCTGGGATTTTCTTAGTTGAGAGATTTTTTTATTACTGATTCAATCTCATTACTCATTACAGGTTTGTTTAGGTTTTCTATTTCTTCCTGGTCCCATCTTGATAGGATATATGCGTCCAGAAATTTATCCATATCTGCTAGGTTTTCCAATTTGTTGGCACATAGCGTTCATAGTAGTGTTTAATGGTCCTTTTTGTTTCTGAGGTATCAGTTTTAATTTCTTCCTTTTCATTTTTTATTTTATTTACTTGGTCTTTTCACTGTTCTCTTAATCTAGCTAATGGCTTGTCAGTTTTGTTTATCTTTTTAAAACAAACCAAACTTTTGTTAATCTTTTGTAAGTTTTTTAGTCTCAAATTCCTTTATTTCTGCTTTATCTTTATTCTTTCTCTTCCTCTATTAATTTTGGTTTGGTTCATTCCTACTTTTCTAGTTCCTTGAGATGCATTGTTATTTTTTTATCTGAAATCTTTCCAATTTTTTCATGTAGGTGTTTATTGCTATAAACTTCCCTCTTAGCACTTCATTTGCTGTATCCCATGTTTTGGTATGTTGTGCTTCTCTTTTCATTTATTTCAAGAAATTTTTTTAAATTTCTTCATTAGCTCATTGGTCATTCGAAAATGTGGTGTTGGCCAGGTGATATGGTTCATGCTTGTAATTCTAGCACTTTGGCAGACTCAGGTGGGTGGACTGCTTGAGCCCAGGAGTTTGAGACCAACCAGGGCAACAAGGCAAAAATCCATCTCTACAAAAACTGCAAGAAATTAGTTGGGTGTGGCGGTGTGCACCTATAGTCCTAACTACTTGGGAGGTTGAGGTGGGAGAATCACCTGAACCCAGGAGATCAAGGCTGCAGTGAGTTGTGATCATGCTACTGCACTCCAGCCTAGGTGACGGAGTGAAACCCTGTCTCAAAAAAAAAGGGGGG
>NW_016826110.1:1084513-1091043 GCF_001698545.2 Rhinopithecus bieti
CCAAGTATTTGTACAATTTTGAGAGTTCCTCTTGTTATTAATTTTCAGTCTTGTTTCATTGTGGTCAGAAATGATACTTGATATTATTTCAATTCTTTTAAATTTCTTGAAACTTGTTTTGTGGCTTAATATGTGGTTGATCCTGGAGAACATTCCATGTGCTGATGAGAAAAATGTGTATTCTACAGCTATTGGATAAAAATGTTCTGTAAATATCTGTTAGGTTCATTTGATCTAAAGTGCAGTTTAAATGTAATGCTTCTTTGTTGATATTCTGTCTAGATTATTTGTCCAATATTGACAATAGGTGTTGAATCCCCAACTTTTATTGTATTGAAGTCCATTTCTCCCTTTAGATTTATTGACATTTGCTTTATATACCTGGGTGCTCCAGTGTTGGGTGCAGATACACGTACAATTGTTATATACTCTTGCTAAATTCAACCCTTTATCATTATATAATAACCTTGTCTCTTTTTGCACCTTTTGACTTAAAGTCTGTTTAATCTGATATAAGTACGTAGCAATTCCTGCTCACTTTTGTTTTCTGTTTGTATGGAATAATTTTTTTTCATTATTTCACTTCAGTCTATATGTGTCTTTATAGGTGAAATGAGTTTCTTGTAGGTGGCATATATCTGGGTCATTTTTCTTTTTTAAATCCAGTTAGCCAATCTATATATTTTAAGTGGGGAATTTAATTTATTTACATTTAAGGTTATTATTGATATGTGAGGTGTTACTCATGTCATATTGTTCATTGTTTTCTGGTTGTTTTGTACATCCTTTGTTCCTTTCTTATTGTTCATCATTGCAGTTTGATGGTTTTCTGTAGTGACAAAGTTTGATTCTTTTCTTTCTCCTTTCTGTATTTGCTCTACCAGTGAATTTTGTACTTTTGCATGTTTTTATGCGGACAATTATTGTCTTTTCTCTTCTAGATTCCATACTCCCTGCAGCATTTTATGTAAGGCTAGTCTAGTATTGATGAATTTTCTGTTTTTGCTTCTTTGGGAAAAAACTTTATGTTGCCCTCATTTCTGAAGAATAGGTTTGCTGGGTATAGTATTCTAGGATGGCAATTTTTTTTCATTACTTTGAATATATCATCTCATTTTCTCTTGGCCTATAAAGTTTCTGCTGAGAAATGTGCTGTTAGTCTAATAGGGATTCCTTTGAATGTGACTTGATGCTTTTCTCTTGCTGTTCTTAGAATTCTCTTTTTGTCTCTGACTTTTGACAGTTTGACTATAAAGTGTCTTGGCGAGGACCTTTTTGAATTGAATCTATTTAGGAAGTTTTGAGCTTCCTGGATTGGGATGTTCATATCTCTCCCCAGATGGGAAGTTTTCATCTATTATTTTATTAAATAGGTTTTCTTTTTTTTCATTTGCTCCTTCTTCTGAGGCATAAATTGACTTTTCTATGCCCTTTTCTATCTCTTCTTCTTCTGGGCCTCTCATATTATGAACATTTGTTCACTTAATGCTATCCCATAAGTCTTACAGTCTTTCTTCACTCTTTTTCATTCTCATTTCTTTTGTTTTCTCTAGCTAGGTATTTCAAATGACCTATTTGCAAGATCAGAGATTCTTCTACTTGATCAAATCTGCTGTTGAAGCTCTCTAAACATATTTTTTGTTTCATTCATTGAATTCTTCAGCTGCAGAATTTATGCTTAGGACTTGTTAATGATAGAAATGTATCTCTTTGTTGGATTTCTCATTCATATCATGCATTATTTTCCTGATTTCATTGAATTGCCGACCTGTATTTTCTTGTGTCTCATTGACTTTCCTTAATATCATCATTTTGAATTCTTTTTCTGAGAATTCATGGATTTCCTTTTCAGTGGGGTCTGTTGCTATAGAATTATGCTCCTTTGGTGGTGTCATATTTCCTTGCTTTTTCATGTTTCTTGTGTCCCTGTATTTATTTCTGTTCACATGATGGAACAATCACCTCTTCCAAACTTTCTAAAGTGGCTTTCTTATAGAAGGACTTGCAGCTGTAATTGTGTCTTAGCATGCTGGTTGAAGGAAAGGTGTTGCAACTTTCTTTCTAGAGTGCGTTCTAGGTATGGTGATGTGATCTCCATGAAACTTCTTTGGCTGTGTTCAGTATGAGCAATAGCTATGGATACCTCAGTGACTTAGACTGTAGAATTCTGAAGTAATGCCAGTGGTGGCATCAGTTGTTAATGTCCTTTGCAGCAAGGGCTTTTGGGCTCCCCTTGTATTTATTTTCCCCACAATAGGAGGACTTAGGTGAGAAGAGACCTCCTGGTGTCACATCTGACACATCCTACAAGCAGTTACAATGGCACTGGGTTCCAGGTTTCAGGTGCAAATGTTTGGAGTGGCTCTGGGGCAGAGGCCTAGGTTCAGGGTCTTGCAAAGCTATTGTGGCAACTGAGTTTGGGGGTACAGATTTTTTCTCTGTGGTAAGGTTGAATATAGGTTGCACACTAAGCAAGTGTCTCTGACTCTCAGCACTCCCTAGGAGCTTGGGTCCAGAGGGTCAGGTTGTAGCTGTGCTTCTATTCCAGAAGTGCAGGGCACAGCGCTGGCCTGGCACCAGGGAAAAAGGGATACTCCAAAGGTTTGAGACCAGGGTACAGGGTGTGGCTGCAATTCAGAAGTCTAAACCAATAAAGCTCATGGGCAACCTAGGTCCTTAAGGATGAGGCACCATGTAGCAGTGATCCTAGATCCTGGGATAGTGGGGCTCAGCAGTATCTCAGACACTTTGAGGTTGGGTGTAGCAGCAGCAAGTACCCCAGAATGGATGAGGACAGCTGTTTTTTAGGCCCCAGAGGGCAGGGAGCAGCACAGTGATGACTCCATTCACCAGGGAGAGGGGTATCTTAGCAGCTCAGAGTCTAGAGCCCTAGTTCCTCTCCAAGGAAGCAGGTTATTAGAGATTTTTAGCCTGTAGGACAAAGTGTCTCAGCTGAGCCACTGCTCTGTTTCCCTGGGAGACAGGTACTACATCAACTCAGCCGTGGACTACACAGCTACTCAACTTGGCCAAGGCACCAATTCCCAAGGGGATGATGTGCCATTTCAGCTTAGACCTGGGGAACATGACTGTTCTGGGTGGCCCCTACACCATTTTCCCAGGATGTAGACCTCCACCAAAGCACTGTTTCCTCAGAAAGCGGTGCACAGTTTCAGCCCAGGCCCTAGGGGTAGGACATCGCCAGAGCCGAGAGTGGTAGATGGAACCATTCTTCCAAAGTATCATTTCCCCAGGAGAGTGTGCACAGCTTCTGTTCTGGCCTGAGGGAGTAAAGGGAGGAGGAGTAAGTGTAGCAGTTCCACTGCTGCCTGACCCCAGAGGGAAAGGGGAAACAGTTGCTCATGGCTTCTCTTAGTGCTAAGCTATTGTGGCACCTGAGTTTTGGGGTACAAGTTTTCTCTCTGTGTTAGAGTTGACTGTAGGTTGCATACTGAGGCACTCTCTAAGATCTTGGGTCAAGGAGGGTAAGGCTGGCTGTGATTCTACTCCAGGGTGGGCAGGGCACAGTCTTGGCCTGACTCCAGGGAAGAAGGGATACTCCAAAGGTTTGAGACCTGGGCTCAGGGTATCACCATGCAAGCCACAGGAGGTGGGGCATGGTGTGAGGACTGCAGGGAACCCCAGTGATGAGCACAGTAGGTCTCAAAGGTGTTGATGGTGACTTCTTTAATCTCCTTGCCACAGGGAGAAGTTCTTCCTGGTTCCCAGCTGATACCAGCTAGGGGATGGGGCGCTGGAAGCCTGCTGTTTCCTTCTGTTCTTTGTGTGGCTATCCTGAGTTTCTGTGTTCATCAGGGTTTCTGTTAAATCCTTTGATGTACTCTGTCACACTCCCTTGGTTATTTTTGTTAAAATGTAGTAGCTCATTCATTATTTGGGCTGTCTGTGTCAAGGAGATGAGAAAAAGGGACTTCCAGTTGGTAATATTACTAATGTCATTATTATTTCATAAGGTTAATTTTCTACTTTTTTCATTGTTACCTTCCTTCTAAAGTAAAATCAGAACCAAATTAGTGGAGATATTTAAGTAAATAGGGATCAACAATTTAATTTTTGAAATAGAACAGGTATTAAAGGACCAATATTGACAAATACGGTTCGTTATCAGTACTTCGATATAGGGTCCATATATAACAGTTACTCAATAAATCCCTTCTTTTAAAACTTAAATAAATGGCTTGAGCCCTCATTCTAAGCACTATTGGAAACCCAGCATGTACTTTCTCGAACTGCTAGAGGACATACCTTGTTTACCTCTTGACTTAGTTTCTTACTTGGATTTATCTTAATTCTCTCATCTCTTTCACTCTGATTGTCTTCTTCCTTGTCTTTGTTATTTCTTCAATTTCTTTTTCCTCCTTCTTTCTTGGCAAATGTATTATTCTGCATAAAACCACTGTAGATAGTACAGATTGTTAAAGTATCCACTAAGAGAACTAACATCTTGGAGAGGGTCCACAAATAAGCTCACAAACATGTTATCCATCTCAGCGCTCTCCTGCTTGACACAAGTTAAGAAAAATGGATGCTTTGATATTCACAGGTCACATCTCTAGAATGTGTAGTTCTATGAGTCTAATTCATTTGAAGTTTATTAGAACTATATTCTGGTTTGGAGCCACAGATTACATTTATATTAGCAAGAAAGTCCAGTGATTCACTTTAATCAGCTTTTAAAAAATGTATGAAACACCTGGTAATGATGAAATGTATATAACTTTTATAATTTATAAAGCATAATAATAAACACCCATATACCAGCTTACAAAACAAAATGTTGTCATTATCACGAAAACCTTTTTTCACTTCTCTAATCACATTCTCTACATTCTCCCCAAAGATAACCAGCCCCTTGAGTTTTATGATCCTTTGGACATGTTACTCATGTGTTTATACATAAAACATATATCGTATAGTTTGCTTGTCTTTGAATGTTTTCTAAACAATGCCAATGTATTATTCTCCTATAATTTGCTTTTTAAATTTTACCATTATATTTACGATTCATTCGTGTTGATGAAAGTAGTTTTAGTTTCCTTATTTTATCTGTTGAAATGTACAGCCATGTGCCACATGAGGATGCTTCAGTCAACAATGGACCACATGCACAACAGTATATAATGCAGCTGAAAAATGCATATTGTCTAGTGATGTTGTAGCCATGATAACATTCAAGTGCAATTGCTATATTTTAAAATAAATTAAATATAGCCTAAGTGTACAGTAATGTTCTAGACCTTCCCATTCACTCACCACTCACCCAGAGTCCTGCAAGCTCCATTAATGGTAAGTGCTTTATACACCCATGCCATTTTTTATCTTTTGTACCACATTTTTACTGTACCTTTTCTATGTTTAGATACACAAATACTTACCATTGTGTTATAGTTACCTACAGTATTGAGTATAGTAACATGCTGTAGAGGTTTGTAGCCTAGGAGTAATGGGCTATATTCTATAACCTAGATGTATAGTAGGCTATATCACCTAGGTTTCTTTAAGTACACTTTATGATATGTTCACACCACGACAAAATTGTCTAATTTCTCAGAACATATCCCTGTTGTTAAACTACACATGACTGTATTCAGACACGCAAATATATCACAATTTAGTTTCCCACTATCCTATCAATGGACTTCTGGAATATTTTTCAGTTGTTGTTTTTTTTCCTTTTACAAACAATGATGCTCTTTTACATGGCTGCTGATGCATACATGTGTCAAGAATTCCTCCTCCTAAGAATAGAACTATTATAAGAATGATTTCAATTTTACAAAGAAATGCCAACTTGTATTTCAAAGTTATTGTCCCAGTTCATGCATTTATGGATAGTATTATTTCCTTTTGTACCACATATCAATCCTTCTTGTCAGTCTTTTTAAATTATTGTCAGTCTCATGGGTTTAAAATTATATCCCACAGTGTTTCCATTTGAATTTCCCTAATTACTAATGAGGCTGAACGTATTTTGATTTTTCCACTGGCCAGTTAGGTGTTCTCTTCTGGCAAGTGTCTGTTAAAGTATCTTACTTTTTTTTTTTTTTTAATTTAGGCGATGGGCATGGTGGCTCATTCCTGTAATTCTAGCACTTTGGGAGGCTGAGGCAGGAGGATCACTTGAGCCCAGGAGTTCAAGACAAGCCTGGGCAAGATGTCGAGACCTTTTCTCTCTTTCTTTTTTTTTTTTTTTTTTTGAGACAGAGTCTTCCTCTGTTACCCAGGCTGGAGTGCAGTGGCACAATCTCAGCTCACTACAACCTCTTCCTCCCAGGTTCAAGCGATTCTCCTGCCTCAGCCTCCTGAGTAGCTGGGATTACAGGCGTGCACCACCACACCCAGCTAATTTTTGTATTTTCAGTAGAGACAGCATTTCACCATATTGGTCAGGCTGGTCTCAAACTCCTGACTTCATGATCCACCCACCCTGGCCTCCCAAGTGCTGGGATTACAGACATGAGCCACTGCACCCAGCCAAGACCTTGTCTCTTAAAAAAAAAAAAAAAAGT
>NW_016826110.1:1091824-1117319 GCF_001698545.2 Rhinopithecus bieti
TTTTTTGAGACAGAGTCTCACTCTGTCATTCAGGCTGGAGTGCAGTGGTGGGATCTTGGCTCACTGCAACCTCCACCTCCCGGGTTCAAGCAATTTTCCAGCCTCAGCCTCCCAAGTAGCTGGGATTTCAGGCACGTGCCACCAAGTCTGGCTAATTTTTGTATTTTCAGTAGAGATGGGGTTTCGCCATGTTGGCCAGGCTGGTCTCGAACACCTGACCTCAGGTGATCTGCCTGCCTTGGCCTCCCAAAGTGCTAGGATTACAGGCATGAGCCACTGTGCCCAGCCCAGGAACTATATATCTATAGAGATTTATTATAAGGAATTGGCTCACACAATTATGAAGGCAGAGAAATCCAAAATCCATAGTATAGGCTGGCAGGCTTAAGACCCAGGAGAGCTGGTGGTGTGATTCTAGTCCGAAGGCTGGCAACCTAGAGACCCAGGGAAGCCAGTGATGCAGATAATGTCCAAAGCAGCTGGCTGGAAATTTTTTCTTTTGCTCGGGTAGACTAGTCTTTTTGCTATATTCAGGCCTTTAACTGATTGGATGATGGCCATCCAAGTTCACTGATTTACATGTTAATCTCCTCCAAAAACATCCTTCAGGTAGATACATACAATTAACCATTACACCCGCCTACCTTAAACAACAACAACAACAACAAAAACCCACAAAATATAGTTTTGGACACAAGGCAGCATAGAACAAGCATCTCTTAGTGAAGGGAATCAAATTAGGTGAACCTTAGCATTGCTTAGTGATATGGTTTGGATTTGTGTTTCCACCCTAATTTCATGTCAAATTGTAATCCCCAATGTTAGAATTAAGATGGCTTGGTGGGAGGCGACTGGATCACGGGGGTGGATTTTCCCCTTTGGTGCAGTTCTAGTGATAGAGTTCTCATGCCATCTGGCTATTCAAGTGTGTAACACTTCCCCCTCTCTCTCTTCCTCCCATTCCCGCCATGTAAGACGTGCCTGCTTCTCCTTCACTGTCCGCCATGATTGAAAGTTTCCTGAGGCCTCCACATCCATACTTCCTGTACAGCTTGTGGAACCGTGAGCCCATTAAACCTTGTTTCTTTATAAATTACCCAGTCTCGGGTATTTTGTTATAGCAGTGTGCTAATGGACTAATATACTTAGTGTACTGCCTGGAAAAAAATTAAAAGGATGTACTGTAGGGAGGAGCAACTCAGACCATGCTCTTCTCACTAAGATAAGGAGGCAGAGTTGAAAATTTGAGGACATCAAGATGACGAAAACACATAGAATAAAATACTAGGTAGGAGACAATACTGCAAATAAAAGAGCAAGCTGCACAGAGAGCACCTGATATCTGCACGTTTTCCTCAACTGTTGGTGTTAGTCTTGGTTAGTGTAGGTGTGTAAGGAAACTATAGGGAAAGAACTACTGGAAAGGAGTGGGCAGAACTACCCTTGGAACAAAGAGAGCCAGGAAGAGTTAATGTTCCCACCAGCTAGAGTGGAAAAACCTAATAATACACAAGGCATTGGGTAGAGCTCTCAGAAGTGTATTGCCTCAATAGCAGTGAAAAATTCTCCCTAAAGGTTGTTTTGATCCTTCATAACAGAACCAACTTGAAAGTAAGCCTCAAAAGGATCAAAATATTTACAATTTTACTACATCCCATACAAAGCTCACGGATAGTTAAGGAATACAAAAAACATTAGCAACCAACAAGGTAAACAAATTACAATATCTAATTGAAAAGTACAAAGCATGCAAAGAAGCAGAAAAATACAAACCATAATAGGAGAAAAATCAATCAATGGAAAATGGCTCAGAAGTGATGCAAATAATATCACTAGGAGACATAGACATTACAGCAATTATTATAAACGTACTCCATGAATTCAAGAAAAGAAGAAAATGTAAGTATTTTAAGAAATATTATGGAAAATATTAATAAGATCTTAAACTGTTAGGAATAAAAAATATAGTATCTGATATGGAAAATACAGTGGATGGAATTAGTAGAAAATTAGCTATTGTGAAAGTTCAGTGAACTTGAGGGCACAGTAGTAAAAATAATCTAACTAAAACACAGAGTTTCTTTTTCTTTTCTTTTTTTGGGGAGTTGGGGGCAGGGTCTCACTCTGTTACCCAAGCTGGAGTGCAGTGGCACAATCACAGCTCACTGCAGCCTTGATCCACCATTCAAGCAATCCTCCTGCCTTAGCCTCCCAAGTAGTTGAAACTACAGGTGTGTGCCACCATGCCCAGTTAATTTTTTATTTTCTGTAAAGATAGGGTCTCACTATATTGCTGAAGCTGGTCTTGAACTCCTGGACCCAAGTGATCTTTCTGCTTTGGCCTCCTAAAGTGCTGGGACTACAGGCATGAGCCACCACACCCAGCTAAAACATAGAGATTCTTTTTTTAAATGAGAAAAGTGAACAAAGCATCAGTGAGCTGTGGGACAGCTTTAAGTGGTCTAATACATATATGAGTGGAGTTCTCGAAGAATGGGGGTAAAGATAAAGTATGTGATCATAGCTCAAGAGCTCATTTCTTTTTAGCAGTGAATAATATTCTATTGTATGAATGTACCATTATTTATTTATCCATTCACTTGCTGAAAGACCTTCTAGTTTGTTCTAAGTTTAAGCAATTATGAATAAAACTTCTACAAATGTTCATGTGTAGGTTTCTGCATGAATAAAATTTCTAATGCTCTTTGTTTTTGACATGTCATATGTCTTTTTGTTCCCCTATTCATCCATTACTTCCTTCTTTTAAATAGAGACTTTTTTTTTTTTTTTGACAGAGTCTTGCTCTATTGCTAGGGTGGAATGCAGTGGTGCAATCTCGGCTTACTAGAACCTCCACCTCCCGGGTTCAAGTGATTCTCCTGCCTTAGCCTCCCCAGTAGCTGAGACTACAGGTGTGCACCACCACACCCAGCTAATTTTTGTATTTTTAATAGAGACAGGATTTTGTCATGTTGGCCAGGTTGGTCTCAATCTCTTGACCTCGTGATCTGCCCACCTCTCAAAGTGCTGGCATTATAGGTGTGAGCCACTGCACCCAGCCTAAAGAGATATTTTCTAATATACTGTTTTAATTCCCTTGTCATTTCTTTTTATTATATATTTTTGACTTATATTCCTAGTTGTAGTCCTAGGAAATGCAATTAACATTTTAATTTGTAAAAATCTAATTTGGATGAGTAGCAACATAACTACAAAAGTATACAAAGACTGTTCCAAAATAGCTTCATTTCTCCCCCTTCCTTTGTGTGTTATTATCATACAATTACGTATTTATATGTGGTATGCCCATTAACACATATTTAGAATTGTTATTTTATACGGTCATCATTTTAGGAAGGCAGTTGTATAAAATTTATAACTAACAAATACATATATACTGTCTTTTATATTTACCTATGTAATTTCCTCTGGAGTGATTCTCATGTCTCAGCCACCTGAGAAGCTGGGATTACAGGCATATGCCACCAAGCCTGGCTAATTTTTGTATTTTTAGTAGAGATGGGGTTTCACCATGTTGGCCAGGCTGGTCTCAAACTCCTGATCTCAAGTGATCTGCCCATCTCAGCCTCCCAAAATGCTGAATTTACAGGCACAAGCCACTGCACCTGGCCTGAAGGATGGTTTTGCCAGATGCAGAATTCTTGGTTAGCAGTATTTTTCTTTCAGTATTTTAATGTCATACCACTGCATTCTGGCCTCCATAGTTTCTTTCATAAGAATCAACTGTTAATCTTATTGAGATTATTTATATATGATGAATCACTTCTCTCCTGATGCTTTAAAGATTCTTTCTTTGTCTTTAGTTCTCAAAAATTTATGTATGATGTGTCTTAATGTGGACTGATTTGATTTTATCCTACTTGGAGTTCATTAGGATTCTTGGATGGATAGATTAATAATTTTCATCAAATGAGAAGTTTTGGCCATTATGTTTTAAAGCTCTTTTGCCTCCTTTTCTTTCTCTTTTAATTCTGAGACTCTTGTTATGTGTATGTTGTCCCATGGGTCTCTGAGGCTCTGTTCACTTTTCCTTCATTTTTTTTTTCAGTTAAAAATACTGAATAAACAATTTACCAGTTTCCAAAAGTTCTGTTTCTTTATTCTTCCTGCTCAAATCTTCTGTTGAGACTCTCTAGTGAGTTTATCATTTTAGTCATTTTACTTTTCAATGGAAGAGTTTCTATTTAGTTCTTTTTAAAATAATTTCTATCAGTTTATTTATAATATCTACTTAAAGAACCAGAATTTTCATATTTTCCTTTAGCTTTTTACACATGGCTGCCTTCAGTTCACTGATTTAAAGTCTTTGTCTAGTAAGTCCAATGTCATGGCTTCCTTGGGTTTTTATTGGTTGGTTTTTTTCCCACTGTAGGGACCATACTTTCTGTTTTTGTTGTCTCATAATTTTTTGTCAAAAACAGGCCATTTAAAATAATATAATGTGGTGACTCCGGAACCCAGATTCTTCTCTCTCCCCATGGTTTGGTGTTGTTGCTGTTTGTTTAGTGACTTTTCTGAACTAACTCTGTAAAGTGTATATTCATTTTCATGTATGGCCACTGATTTTTTTGCTTGGTTAGCCTAGTTGTCAGCTAATAACTAACAGATTTTCTTAAACACCTAGAGCTAATCAGTCTCCCAGTCTTCACCTTGAGCTCTAGACGCATATTGGGGTATGCCTTCACCACTCAGTCAGGCTGTGGAAAACTCTGCCTTCACCTTTATTTCCTAATTGACAGAGCCTCAAGGTCACTGAGAGATAAGAGGTTAGGATCTTCTTTAATCTTTGCAGAACATGTTAAAGAAGAGGACTCACCAACTACGTTTATGAGACTAGTAGTACACAGATAGCAAAAGAAAGAAGAATTTAAAAGAAAGAAAACTAGCTGGGCACAGTGGCTCATGCCTGTAATTCCAGCACTTTGGGGGGCCAAGGCAGGTGGATCACGAGGTCAGGAGTTCGAGACCAGCCTGGCCAACATAGTGAAACCCCATCTCTACTAAAAATACAAAAATTAGCTTAGTATAGTGGCGCACGCCTGTAGTCTTAGCTACTTGGGAGACTGAGGCAGGAGAATCACTTGAACCCGGGAGGCAGAGGTTGAAGTGAGCTGAGATTGCACCACTGCACTCCAGCCTGGGAGACAGAGCAAGACTCTGTCTCAAAAAAATAAAGAACAAAAGAAAACTACAGACATCATTGCAATAATTCTTAACCATATTTTAGCAAATCAAATCCAGCCATATATAAAAAGTATAATAAACCATCTTGGTAGAAAACAATAGGAAAGTCATATGATATTTTAATAGATTCAGGGCCAAGAGCTAATAAATACAGGCAGCCTCTGGAAGCTGGAAAAGGAAACAAATGGCCTCTAGAGCCTCCAGAAGAAACACAGACCTATTGGGCATTTTGGACCTTTGACCTACATAACTGTGAAATTGTAAATGAGTGTTGTTTTAAGCCACTAATTTTCTGGTTATTTTGTTACATAACAGTTAAAAAGACGAGTATAGATTTTGGTACCTGGAAGTACGTGCTGACACAACAAATGTCTAAAAATGTGGAAGTGGTTTTAAAATCAGACAGTGGGTGGAGGCTGTAAAAATTCTGAGAAGCATGGTAGTAAAAGCCTAGACTGCGTTGAATAGAAGACTGTTAATAGAAATATTCAAGTTAAAAATGTCACTGTTAGGAACTCAGAACAATATGAGGAAGATTATAGAGAAATCCTAAACTGCTTTAGAGAAAGCCTCCATCACCATGAACAAAATATTAATAGAAATCTGGACATTAAGAATGCTTCTGGTGAGAGTTTAGAAAAAAAGTGAGGAATATATTATTGAAATAGGAGGAAGGAAGATTCTTGTTATGTGTTAGCAGAAATTTTAGCAAAATTATGTCCTACAGTTATGTTGGAGTGCAGATCTCCTAAGTAATAAACCTAAATATTTACCTGAGGTAATTTCCAAGCAAAGTGTTGAAGGTGTTTTCTGATTTCTTCTTGCTGCTTATAGTAAAATGTGAGAGAGAAAAAACAGGATTGGAGAAGAACTTTTTTTTTTTTTGAGACAGAGTCTTGCTGTCACCCAGGCTGGAGTTCAGTGGTATCATCTCAGCTCACTGCAACCTCCACCTCCAGGATTCAAGCAATTCTCCTGCCTCAGCCTCCCAAAGTAGCTGGGACTACAGGCATGTGCTACGATGCCCAGCTATTTTTTTAAAAATCTATTTTTAGTAGAAACAGTGTGTTGCCATGGTGGCCAAGCTGATCTCGCACTCCTGGTACCAGGTGATCCACCCATCTCAGTGGATCAAAGAGCTGGGATTACCGGTGTGAGCCACTGCACCTGGCTAGAGAAGAATTGTTAAACAAAAAGAAAACAGGACTTGATTTAGACAATTCTGGGGCCTATCCAGATTGCAAAAGATGCTAAAATTTAGAAGTGTCTCCTGAAAACACGGCATAGAAAAACAAATGCCAAAATGTGAATTTACAACCCTTTGCTGGAAACTTGGAGTGGTCAAAATGGCAAAATATTTATTCACAAGAGACTAACAGTGTGCCTCACAGTTTTTCTCAATCAAACTGAAAGTCTTTTAGAAAGCCTACGAGCATTGTCTCTCAGCCATCATAGTAGAAACAAAATATAGAAAAAGGATTAGCTGGGCGCAGTGGTTCACGCCTGTAATCCCACCAATTTCGGATGCCGAGATGGAAGGATCACTTGAGCCCAGTAGTTCAAGACCAGTCTGGCCAATATAGGGAGGCTTCATTGCTACAAAAAAAAAAAAATTAAAAATTAAAATGAAATAAATAAAAAGCTGGGCATGGTGGTGCATGTCTGTGGTCCCAGCTGCCTGGAAAACTGAGGCAGGAGGATTACTTGAGCCTGCAGATCAAGGTTGCTGTGAGCTATGGCCATGCCACTGCACACTAACCTTGGTGACAGAGCAAGATCCTGTCAAAAAAAAAAAAAAAAAAAAAGATCATATCAAAAAGATCAGTGGGTTTGGTTCTTTGAATGGAGTAAATCAACTCAAGACCCATATGGTTCTTGAGAATTCATACCAGCAGAAAACTTCCAGCTTGGACCAAAGGGGACAGATTGTGTACAAAATGAAAGAAGAATATCAGATATCATAAATTCTACAGACGGAAAGCAGTCTGATAAAACTGCCTAGCTGGAAAATAATGACTCAGAGGGTGAAAGCCAGAGTGCATCAGCAGGAGCTGAGAGCCTGTGTGGCAGAGATGTGGGTGATTATTCCCATCCAAGGAAGCCCAATCAAGGAACTTCAGCTAAAGTTTGCCCAGCTAGATTTCAAAACTACATTGCTATAGTTTGGCTATTTGAACCTCTGAATCTGATATTGCAATTTTATCCCTAATGCTGGAGGTGGGATGTGGTGGGAAGTGTTTGGGTCATGAGGGCAGATCACTTATGAATGCCTTGGTGCCACTCTTGTGGTAGTGAGTGAGTGAGTTCCCATGAGAGCTGGTTGTTTAAAAGAGTCTGGCATCTTCCTTCCCTGCTTGCTTCCTCTCTGGCCATATGATTTCTGTAGTTTCCCCCTTTGCCTTTCGCCGTAAGTGGGAGCTTCCTGAAGCCCTCATCAGATACGGATGCTGGTGCCATGATTCTTGTACCACCTGTGACACTATGAGCCAAACAAACCTCTTTTCTTTATAAATTTCCCAACCTCAGGTATCCCTTTATAGTAATACAAACAGACTGATATACATTTAACTAGTGACTTAACTGGCATGTCTTTAACTTTTTATCTTTCCATTTTTTCCTTTTGATTTTTAAAATTTTTAACTTTTGTGGGTACATAGTATGTGTATATATTTACAGGGTACAAGAGATATTTTGATATAAACAGGCAATGTGTAATAATCACATCAGAGTAAATAGGTTATCCATTGCCTCAAGCATTTATTCTTTCTTTGTGTTATAAACAATCTACTGTAGTCACCCTGCTGTGCTATCAAATACTACATTTTATTCCTTCTATCTAACTATATTTTTCTACCCGTTAACCATCCACATTTCCCCCTCAACTGCCCCAACCCCACTCCCCTTCCCAGCCTCTGGTAGCCACCCTTCTACTCTCTATCTCCATGAATTCAGTTGTTTTAATTGAATTAATTAATTAATTGGAATTGTTTAATTTTAGCTTCCACAAATAACTGAGAACATGCAAAGGTTTGTCTGTGCCTGGCTTATTCCACTTGATGTGATGATCTCCAGCTTCATCCACGTTGTTGCAAGTGACAGGATCTCATTCTTTTTTATGTTTGAATAGTACTCCATTGTGTATATGTGCCACATTTTCTTGATTCATTCATCTGTTGATGGACACTTAGATTGCTGACAAATCTTGGCTATTCTGAGCAGTGTCGCAACAAACATGGGCATGCAGATATCCTTTTGATAGACTGATTTCCTTTTCTTTGGGTATATGCCAAGCAGAGGGATTGCTGGATCATATAGTAGCTCTATTTTTAGTTTTCTGAGGAAACTCCAAACTGTTTTCCATAGTGATTATATTAATCTACATTCCCACTAACAGTGTATAAGGGTTCCCTTTTTTCCATATCCTTGCCAGCATTTGGTATTGCCTGTCTATTGGATAAAAACCATTTTAACTGGGGTAAAATGATATCTCATTATAATTTTGATTTTTGTTTTTCTGGTAATCAATGATGTTGAGCACCTTTTCATATACTTGTTTGCCATTCGTATGTCTTCTTTCTAGAAATGTCTATTTAGAGCTTTTGCCCATTTCAATTGGATTATCTTCCTATAGAGTTGTTTGGGCTCCTTATATATTCTGGTTATTAATCACTTGTCAGATGGAAAGTTTGCAAATATTTTCTCCCATTCTGTGGGTTGTCTCTTCACTTAGTCAATTGTTTCCTTTGCTGTGCAGAAGCTTTTTAACTTGATGTGATTCCATTTGTCCATTTTTTATTTGGTTACCTGTGTGTATGGGGTATTACTCAAGACACTCTATTTGTTTGGAAGAAAGTAAGGGAAGAGAACATTAAATAATCCAGAGAATTCTCAGTATCTTATTCATGACCACCAACCGGTACCACTATGAATCTGCAAGAACCACAGCATTACTGGGCTTGGAGCCCAAGTACTTTGGAATATATGGAAAGCCTTCCCACAAAGAATGGGCACAAACAAGCCCAGATTGTGAAAACTACAATAAATACCTAACTCTTCAATGCCCAGACACCAACAAACATCCACAAGCATCAAGACCATCCAGGAAAACATGATCTCACCAAATAAACTAAATAAAGCACCAGGGGCCAATCCTGGAGAGACAGAGATATGTGACCTTTCAGACAGAGAATTGAAAATAGCTGTGTTGAGGAAACTCAAAAAAATTCAAGATAACAAAGAGAAGATATTCAGAATTCTATCAAAGAAATTTAACAAAGAGATTGAAATAATTAAAAAGAGTCAAGCAGAAATTCTGGAGTTGAGAAATGCAATTGACATACTGAAGAATGCATCAGTCTCTCAAAAGCAGAATTGATCAAGCAGAAGCAACAGCGAGCTTGAAGACAGGTTGTTTAAAAATACAATCAGAAGAGGCAAAATAAATAAGAATGAAAAAGAAGGAAGCATGCCTACAAGATCTAGAAAATAGCCGCAAAAGAGTTATTGGCCTTAAAGAAGAGGTAGAAAAAGAGATAAGGGTAGAAAATTTATTCAAAAAGATAACATCAGAGAACTTCCCAAACCTAGACAAAGTATCAATATTCAAGTACAAGAAGGTTATAGAACACAAGCAGGTTTAACCCAAAGAAGACGACCAAAGATCAAGTATAAAGAAAAGATCCTAAAAGCAGCAAGAGAAAATAAACAAATAACATACAATGGGGCTTCAATACATCTGGCAGCAGACTCTTCAGTGGAAACCTTACAGGCCAGGAGAGAGTGGCATGACATATTTAAAGTACTGAAGGGAAAAAACTTCTACCCTAGAATAGTATGTCTGGCAAAAACATCCTTCAAGTATGAAGGAGAAATAAACATTTTCCCAGACAAACAAAAGCTGGGAGATTTCATCAATACCAGACCTGTCCTACAAGAAATACTAATGGGAATTCTTCAGCCTGTAAGAAAAGGACATTAATGAGCAATAAGAAATATCAGAAGATACAAAACTCACTGGGAATAGTAAGCACACAGAAAAACACAGAATGTCATAACCCTGTAATTGTGGTGTATAAACTACTCAAGTAGAAAGACTAAACAATGAACAAATCAAAAATAATAACTACAATAACCTTTCAAGACATGAACAGTCAATAATACATACAGAGAAATGACAAAAGTTAAAATCAGGGGACAAAGAAAGTGTAGAGTTTTCATTGGTTTTCTTTTTGCTTTCAGCCTCAAGAGACCCTAGGCCGAGAACCCAGTTATTCAATGCCAGACTTCTAACCTACAGAACTCTGAGATAACAAATGGATTTTGTTTTACAGTGTTAAATTTGTGGTAATTCGTTATGCAGCAAAAGAGAACTAATACATTGTAATCATGTATTAATCTATGTCTCCTTGCAGTCATATCTGGTTATGTTTCATATATTTTGAAGTTTTATCATTACATAAAAAAAAGTAAGGATTGTCATGTCTTCTGGATAAATTGCCCCCTTTTTCATTACAAAATGACCCTCTTTATCCTAATATTGTTTGCTCTGATCTCTACCTTGTCTAATATTAATATAGCCACTTCAGCTTTCATTTGGTAAATGTCAACTGGTATTAATTTTTAATCCTTTTACTTTAGTCTATTTGTATATTAATAAGTAAAATGGGTTTCTTTTGGGAAGATCTTCTAGTGATGAATTCTTACGGCTTTTGTATGACTAAAGTATGTTTATTTTGCCTTTATTTTTAAAAGATGTTTGTTATGTTTATAAAATTCTTGTTACTAGGAGTTTTTTCTAGGACTAAAAAATGTTGCTTAGCTACCTTCTGGTTGCCATTGTTTCGGACAAGGCGCTTGCCATCAGCCTGCCTATAAATCGGCATCTTTTTTCTCTGGCTGCCTTTAAGAATTTGTCTTTATCACTGATTTTTAAAAACTTTATGATTATTTGTCATAGTGTCATTTTCTGCATGTTTCTCGTACTTGGGATTTGGATCTGTGGGCTCACAGTTGTCATCAAATTTGGAAACTTTGTGGCCATTATTTGTTTATTGTGACAAAAAATACAAGCATAGAATTTACCATTTGAATCATTTTTAAGTGTTCAGTTCAGTGGCGTTAGCTATGCCTATATTGTTGTGTACCATCACCACCATCCATCTCCAGAACTTTTTTGATCTTCTCAACTGAAACTCCAAATTCATTACACGATAACTTCCCACCCACTCCCAACCCCTAGCAGGTCCCATTCTACTCTTTGTTTCTATTAATTGGCTATGATGTCTTTTTTATTTGTATTACTATGTTTTGAGATGGAGTCTCACTCTGGCACCCAGGCTGAAGTGCAGTGGTGTGATGCTGGCTTACTGCAACCTCTGCCTCCCTGGTTCAAGAGATTCTCCTGCCTCAGTCTCCCAAGTAGCTGGGATTACAAACATGCCACCACACCTGGCTAGTTTTTGTATTTTTAGTAGAGAGGGGGTTTCACCATGTTGGCCAGGCTGTTCTCGAACTCTTGACCTCAAATGATCCACCCGCCTCTGCCTCCCAAACTGCTGGGATTACAGGCATGAGCCACGGCACCCAGCCATGGAGTGGCTGTTATTTCTTAAAATATTTTTCTTTCCCAATCCCTCTCCCCTCTTTCTGAGACTTCGATTATACGTGCATTAGGCCAGTTGAAGCTGGAGCTGTCTCTCTGTGAGGCTCTTTCCTCTCTGATACTTTGTCCTGTGAGACCTGGCCTCTTTGGCCTCTTTAGACTCTCAGATTCATTTCAAGTCAACAAGGCTGCGGGGCCCCACCAGGGTTGCCTTTGCCTGTGATTCAGCCTGAAATGTTTCTCTAGCCGTTAAGCTGAGACAAATTGTAGGCCTCACTTTGTTCCTACCTTTTGGAGATCATCATCCTCTATTACCTCATGTCCAGTGTCTGAAAATCATTGTTTCATATGTTTTATCTAATTATTAGTTGTTTTATGCAAGAGGGTATATCCAATCCCTGTTACCACCGCTGTAAAACCTGTACTTACATGACTTTTGAATTTGGATGCTTATTTCATTAATCTTAAGTCTCCCTGTTTTCTATTAAATCCTACAAGGATATGCATTTCCAAGTACTCCTGTAGTTGCTTTCTTCAAGTTTTGTATTATTTTTGTTATTGTTCAACTTTTATTGTTTTCCAACTTCCCTTATGATTTCTTCTTTGACCTATGTTTTATATACAATGGTGTTTTTAAGTTTCCAAACTTTTTTAGGACTATTTTATTTTGTTATGCTATAGTCAAATAATATAGTCTATAGGCTGGAGTCTAGTGGCACAATCATGGCTCACTGCAGCCTCAAACTCCTAGACTCAGGCAGTTCTCCCAACTCAGCCTCTCAAGTAGCTGGGTATACAGGTGTGCATGACCATGTCCAGCTAACTTTTAAATTTTTTCTACAGACAGAGTCTTGCTTTGCTGCCCAGCCTAGTCTTAAACTCCTGACCTCAAGCAGTCCTCCCACCTTGGCCTTCCAAAGTGCTGGGATTACAGGCGTGAGCCACTGTGCCTGGCCTCCATTAGTAAACTTTCACTTTAGCATTATTCAACTGTTATTCATTGATTTTTGTTGACTTTCCATCAATTGCTAGGAAATATATGTCACAATATCCCATTGTGATAATAAATTTATGCATTTTTCCTTGTAGCTTTGTCCATTTTTGCTTTATATATTTTGAAGCAATCATTTTTTTAGGGGGGAGGTGGGTGGATGCAGTCTCTCTCATCTTCCAGACTGGAGTGCAATGGCGCAATTTCAGCTCACTGTCTCCCGAGTTCAAGCAATTCTCTTCCTCAGCCTCCCAAGTACCTGGGATTACAGGCGCCCCACTGTCCCCCACAACCCCAG
Organism: Rhinopithecus bieti; assembly: GCF_001698545.2. Lineage (NCBI taxonomy): Eukaryota > Metazoa > Chordata > Mammalia > Primates > Cercopithecidae > Rhinopithecus > Rhinopithecus bieti. The sequence continues at coordinate 1,104,920 of NW_016826110.1, forward strand.
CTAATTTTTGTATTTTTAGTAGAGATGGGGTTTCACCATGTTGGCCAAGCTGGTCTCGAACTCCTGACATCAGGTGATTTACCCACCTCAGCCTCCCAAAGTGCTGGGATTACAGGAGTAAGCCCCCGTGCCTGGCCTTGAAGCAATCTTATTAGGCTATATATCATTTTTATAAATTGAAACTTTTCTAATACAGTAATTTTCTTTTGATAACTATAAGGAAAGAGGCATATCTAAACTTAAAGAACATGAGTTAACTGTAACGTAAAAAGCATTTCTAGAGCTAATTCTTCCATCAGTGTTGTCTCATTGGAGTATTGGAGCTGCCTCATTCCAACCTGTGAGATCTGATTGTTAAATCTTCAGGACTTTCATGAGCTTATTGTTAAACCATTGATAACCTAACCTCAAACAGGATGAGAATAATTACATTATAGTGTTTAGTGAATGCTACAAATCAGGGCTTTAATTTTTTTTTTCTTTTTTCTGAAAGCCAGTTTATCAGCACACCACTGAATCTAAGCTATTCTTTAAACCTTCTATTGAATTTTTTCTCCTTTAAGTAAAATTGTAATTTAAATATAAACATACATACAGAAAAGTGTTCAACTATAATTGTTCAATTCAATTACTTTTCTTTTTCAATTTTTTTTTTTTTTTTTTTTATTCGGAGTCTCACTCTGTTGCCAGGCTAGAGTGCAGTGGCTGCGATCTCGGCTCACTGCAACCTCTGCCTCTTGGGTTCAAGCGATTCTCCTGCCTCAGCCTCCCAATAGCTGGTTACTACAGGCACGTACCACCATGCCCAGCTAATTTTTTGTGTTTTTGGTAGAGACAGGGTTTCACCATCTTAGCCAGAATGGTCTCTATCTCCTGACCACTTAATCTGCCCACCTTAGCCTCCCAAAGTGCTGGGACTACAGGCATGAGCCACTGCGCCCAGCCTTGTTTTCAACTTTTAAGTTCTGGGGTGTACCCTGGAACTTATATACTCAACTTATATACTCAACAGAAATTCATACATCTGTCCACCAAAAGACATGTAGAAAAGCATTTGCTACAGCTCTGTTCAAAATATCAAAAAATTGTAAGTAGCCCAACTGTCTGTCAACAGCAGAATAGATAAATAAATTGTGGAATATTTTAACAATGAAATACATTAATGAAAATGAACAAAGTAAACAAAATTACAATTTTACTTAAAGGAGAAAAAATTCAATAGAGGTTTAAAGAACAGCTTAGATTCAGTGGTGTGCTGATAAACTGTGCAGGATGTGCAGGCTTGTTACATTGGTAAACTTGTGTTATAATGGTTTGCTGCACAGAACAGCCCATCAACTAGGTATTAAGCCCAGCATCCATTAGCTATTCTTCCTGATGCTCTCCGTCCCCCACCCAACCCCCTTCCACAGGCCCCACTGTGTGTTGTTACCCTCCATGTATCCACGTGTTCTACTTTTCAAAGAGAGAATATACTCATGTAGCCAGCATATGGATAAAGAAAGAGAACATTACTAGCGCTCCAGAAGTTCTATTCTAGCATTACTCTTCAGGGATAACCTCTATCTTTTCTTCTAACATGATAGATATGTTTTGAGCTATATATCAATGGAATTATATTACATGAATATTTTTGTGTTTGGCTCTTTTGCCTGACGTGGTGTTTGTGATATTCGGCCATGTTGTTGCACTTAGTGTCATTTGTTTACTTTGTTCATTCTCATTAATGTATTTCATTATTAAAATATTCCACAATTTACTTATCTATTCCGCTGTTGACAGACAGTTGGGCTACTTACAATTTTTTGATATTTTGAACAGAGCTGTAGCAAATGCTTTTCTACATGTCTTTTGGTGGACAGATGTGTGAATTTCTGTTGAGTATATATCTAGAAATGGAATTTTTGAGTCTTAGGATATGCATATGTTCAACTTTAGTAGACAGTATTAAGCAGTTTTCCAAAGTGGTTGTACCAATCTCACACTCCCTGAAGTACTGTAGAAATGTTCCAGTTGCTCCACATCTCTGCCAATACTTGGTTGCAATTAGCTTTTTATTTCAATTATTATATTCTTTACATATAAAACTTCTACTTTTCTTTCTAAAATTTCCACTCCCATTTCAAATATGTTTGGAAGTTGAAAGATGTCCATGAACTGAAGACAGAGAATTTGTGTGTGAGACTCAAGAAAAAGTCGTAATTATTAATAGTTGTGTAGGCAGTCTTGATTCTACTATTATGATTGATGATAAAATGTAATTATATACACATGCATATTTTGGGTATAAAAGTTGATTTGCTGAAGACTTCCTATCCTCAGAGATGACCACAATAGATTAATGGTTCATTTCCTCATTATATTTTTGATTTAATGAAAAAGTTACAGGCATACCTACACAAACATGATAGACATATATAGGTATATTGAATAATCAAAGGAAGAATTCTAATAGAGAATTGAACTTGAAATTACATTTTTGAAAATTTCACACAAGTTATTCAACAAATATTTGAGTGTTATTACATGCCGGGGCCTGTTTTAGGCATCAGTGCAGTGGTAACATGATAAGCCAAGTGCTACTCTTTGGAGCTTAACTTCTAGTGGGGGCATCAGAGGATAAGCAAATAAACAAAAATACGTAATATAATGATTTCAGATGTCTATAATCTTATTAAGAAAAATGACAAAAAATAAATAACTCATAAGAATTAATAAAGCTGGCCAGAAGAGAATTGCTAAGTTAAAAAGATTATTCCAAACGAGGCAGAGAATTTGTTTTCCAATGTAAAGAACTGTAGGCACGTGAAAATGGAGGTTGGTTGGGAAAGGGGAGAATCAGAGTCGGCCTGAGGCAGGCAGAATGTTTGGGCGGAGGACTAGCGGAAGACAAAAATAGGTAGGCAAAAGATTGAAGACAACAGGCCGGGGCACCGTGGCTCATGCCTGTGATGCCAGCACTTTAGGAGGCCGAGGCGGGAGTATCGCAAGGTCAGGAGTTCGAGACCAGCCTGGCCAACGTGGTGAAACCCCATCTCTACTAAAAATACAAAAATTAGCTGGGCGTGGTGGTGCGTGCCTGTAATCCCAGCTACTCAGAAGGCTAAGGCAGGAGAATCGCTTGAACCCAGGAGGCGGAGGTTGCAGTGAGCTAAGATTGTGCCACTGCGACAGAGAGAGATTCTGTCTCAAAAAAAAAAAAGATTGAAGATAACAACAAGTTAATAGAGATAATGCAGTTTTCGAACAAGACAATCAGTCTCATTAAATAGCCCCTCCTTGGAGAGGAATATAAAGTATCTGCCATAGAACTAACTTTTCTGTTCAGCAAGTAACTGTGTCAATGAGTGCTTCTTGAGCTGTGTGTATCACTGAGATACATGGCCAAGATATTTTGTGAGTACAAGGAGGAACATTTTTTTCTTGTTTAGCAAGGCAGGGAGATGGGGGTGGGAGGTGTTTTTAGTTCCTTAAATCAAGGTCCTCAGAAGCAAATACTGAGACCGGGATTTGTAGGCCAGGGATTTATTAAGGAAGTGTCCCCAGGCGAGACTGGTATGGAGAAAGGTGGGGGTAGGACAGGGAAGGGTGAAATCTAAGGCAAAGTTTTGCAAAGGGGAGGAGCTTCATCCTGCTCTCCCAGGGGAACTCCCCCAAACCAAAGGTAAGGGAACTAGGTTTTCACATTCCCATACCTGACAGGAATTGGTTAAATGCCACCTCCGGAACTTAAATTCTCAGGTACTAGGGCTCTGCGGGTGTAGGCAAAGTGGCCGCATTAGCTGAAGTATGGTTGGTAAAAGGAAAGTCACGAGTGTTGACTATGGGAAGCAAAAGCCCACTGAAACTGAGAGAGGACACAAGCATGTTAAAAAGTGATCTGCAGGCAACATTGCTCACTGCAAATATTGTTAGAGAAATGTAATTAGCCCATCACAGACAAGTTAATATTTTTGTTTTCTTTTCTTTTGTTTTGAGACAGAATGTTGCTCTGTAGCCCAGGCTGGAGTGCAGTGGCATGGTCTCAGCTCACTGCAACCTCCGCCTCCTGGGTTCAAGCGATTCTCCTGCCTCAGCCTCCCGAGTAGCTGGGATTACAGGTGCCTGCCACCATGCCCTGCTAATTTTTGTATTTTTAGTAGAGACAAGGTTTCACCATGTTGGCCAGGCTGGTCTCGAACTCTTGACACCTCAGGTGATCCACCCACCTCAGCCTCCCAAAGTGCTAGGATTACAGGCATGAGCCACTGTGGCCGGCCCAATTAATTTTTTAAAAGAGTCATCTTAAAAAATCGTATTAAGTAAACAGTGCTATAAATAATATGTAGATATGTAAAAATTATTAAATTCATACAAAGATGGCTGAAGGTTGGTACCTGCCGGTTGGGGTGTTTGTTTTCATTTATATGCCATATTCAGGAGTTGAGTTTCCATTCAGTGATGGCCACTTTAATCTTTGCCATCCCAAGATAGCGTTCATTCCTCCTTTTTCTGGGAACCCCTCAACGCTTTATATGTACCGCAAACTTTTGCACTTCCTATATTGCATCAAAATGATTGAGTTGATATTTCTTCCCTAAAGGCTTTGTGAGGTTCTTAGAGCCAGGACTGTGTCTCACTCATCTTGGCATCTCTAGTGAGTGTCCGGTGCAGGTCCTATTCAATCAATGTTTATTGAATTGGATGAATAAAGAAATCCATTACAGCCTGTGGAAATTCTAGAAACTAAAATTTATCTTAAGTATAAAGTTTGTATCTTTTATTAATGAGACACAAGCAATTACAATGATAAACCCCCTCTAGCATTCCAATAAAAGTTATTGAGCCTCATCTGATAACTTCTACATTTGGCACAGAAAGGTTCTCTCACCTGCAAATGGAAATGTAAAACTTTAGTTGAGAAAAGCTTTCTTGATTAAGAGCACTTGATTAAAAGAGCTCATTAATGAAGAACAATCCTATTTTTATAAGGACTAAGCTCTTTTTATCTTGCCTTGCTTTCGTTTCACGCTTCAACAAACAGCACCTTTTGGCAGTCACGGCTCCTTGTACTGCCAAATGCAGTTTCGTGACTCTGATTTTGCCCTTCCTTGACGTCACTCTGAAAGAGGTCATCAGCTAATTAGCTGCATAAACTGGCGGCCATTATTGTTTCCAAGCCCCAAGTTGTGCAGTCTGATGGAATCACAATGACGTATTTGAATTGATTCTTTTTTCTTGATGGCACAAAAATGCTTCTTAGAACATTGAAACTTAGGACACTTATAATGGAATGTACCTGATTAAAGGTGACCTATAGATATTCAGGAGAGCAGAAAAAACTCGCTTAGACAGAATGAATACTTTTGGCTTTTTCTCTGGATTAGATCTGGAAAGAGTTTCTGTTTTTAGATTTTAGCTTCTCACTCTCCAACTTCCATCTCACAATAATATTATCTGCCATTCTTCAAAATGCTGTCTGGCTACTGTTTCTTCTCACAAAAGTAGAATCTATCTTCTGGGCTCCTTTACTCACATCTCTTTAACTTTTTTCTCTGAATAGTCAGCACCTTTATTCTTACCCTTGCTTGCTCAAACCCCAACCCAAGACCTCAACTCAAAATGTCTTGCATGTCCTGTTTTCTGTTTGTAAGGACGGACCATGTTTCTGTTTTCCAAAGTGATATTTACTCAGTTTGAAATCTGTCATTTACATCTATGTATATCTGTTAATAGTCAATCTTTCTCAAATTTTCTTAAACTTACTGAAAGAAGCAACTGTGTGTAGATTTCATTCCTTGTGGCACACTAGCAGGGGAAGGCTCATAGAAGAGGGAAGGTTGGTTTTGAAGGGCCCTGGAATTACAGTGTAAGTATTTTAGGTCTTATTCCCTTCTCCATTCCTCTGCCTGAGAATCAATTTTCAATGCAGAACTTTTTTTTAACATTGAAGATATAAAACTTAGGGTCAACTGTTTCATTATGTTAGCTAAAGGCTGTTACAAAATACAATATAGTCTTTTAAAAAAGTAATACAACACAGAATAAAGACTTGAATTGTGACCATAGAACTTTGTAATGGAATTCTCAAGTTTATTTGAAATATATGCTCACCTAATCAAAACATCACAAGGAATAACACACTAAGTTGTGAATTCCGAAGTTGGGAAAGGGACAATACTTAGTTCCCTTTTGTTTTCCCAGGGTATCCAGCATGAAGCTTCAGAAACTTGTTAAAGCTTTATCAATATTCTTGAGTCACAAATAAGAGGCTTATTTGGATCACAGACTTTTACATAAAACAGTAATATGCCCTGAGAAAATCCCTTGACTGATGAAATTTGCTCCAGAGAGAAGTGAGTTCTAGCCTGGAAACCTAGCTCAAGTTACCTTGTAGGCTACACGTCTGTAAAATGGGATTGCCTCAAACTATTGTTGAAGTTAAGCAAGAAACATAAAATGTCTTGCATAGTCTCTGGTCCATAACAAGCACTCAATGTTTGTAAGTTTCCCTTTTTCTTCTTTCACATTTTATCTTGAACAACCCCAGCGCACATGTGACATGCCTGCATATACATGAGCAACAGATAGGACATTGAAAGACATACCCTAACTCAGGCACTCCAAACCTAGCTACTTACTGCACCAAAAATCCTGCAACCCCTCTTTGTTGAGATTTGTGCTGATTTTATTACACTATACCCTATTAGTTAAAGACCTCTGGGAAAATTATGATCTGGTCTTAACAGTGGAAATAGATACATTTCTCACAAGCAACTAGTTTGTGTTTTAACTATGTATTGTGTAATTGATCACATTTCTACCTGTTGGCTAGCAGGAAACTTATAATCAAATGTATTGCTTCATGTTTAGCAACTATATAGGACATCATTGTAAATGTTCTGGCATTAATTTTACTCCTGGCTTTATTTTATATCTCTGTCAGTGTTTTCTCCTTTGCAATACATTTTTATCTACATTTAATGTGATTTTGGTATATTGTATATTTCTGTATAAGCTGACTGAAATCTTGTGAAATAGACTAGGAAATACATATACATGCACATATGTGTGTGTGCACATGCATAGTATTAGTTCATTTTTACACTGCTATAAAGATGTTACCCAAGACTGGGTAATTTATAAACAAAGGAGGTTTAATTGACTCACAGTTTTACATGGCTGGGGAGGCCTCAGGGAACTTACAATCATGGCAGAAGGGGAAGCAGGCACGTCTTACATGGCAGCAGGCAAGAGAGCGCATGTGAAGGGGGAACTATCAAACACTTATAAAGCCATCAGATCTTGTGAGAACTCACCATCCTGAGAACAGCATACGGGAAACCACCCCCATAATTTAATCACCTCCCACCTGGTCTCTCTCTTGATATGGGGATTACAATTTGAGATGAGATTTGGGTGGGGACACAGAGCCAAACCATATTTTTTTAATATATATACACATACATCTAAACATATATATGTGCATTAATGTCTCGTGTATATATGTATATATGTACACATATATGTATACATGTATATATACATATACATAAATGTATATATGTATATGTGTGTGTACATATGTACACATATGTATGTGTGTGTACATATGTACACATATGTATATACGTGTGTGTGTGTATATATATATATAGAGAGAGAGAGAGAGAAACAAAGAGGGAGACTTTCATGGCCACAAACATTGGTTGGAAAAGGAAGTTAAAAGAAAAAAGACGAAAGCACCTTGTCCATTTCCTTTGACAAAACAAAATAATGGAGGATTTCCCTGTTCTCTGTGCTGTTTTACCCTGAAAAGTATGCTCATCAAAGTTATTGCTATAGCCTTATTATGCTGAATTTTTTTTATTACAAGTAGAAAAGGAATTTATTTAAAGGATATTGGGAAGGTCATGAAATCAGCAGGAGTGTTGGAAACCATATCTGAGAAATCTTCAGGAATCTAGTTTAGCCAGGCAGCTAGAACTACAGTCTAAGTCACAGCAAAGAGCCAGTGCTGGGAGGACGCTTGCTGCTCTAAACTCTGGATCCCTGTGCTAGAGCCATCACTCCACCAGCAGCAGTGTAGGACTGCTGCCCCTGCCATCTGCGGAAACAGGGTGTTGCTTCCACTGCTGCCAAAAGAATAAATTCTCCACAGCCTCCTTTTCTTTGTGTCACTGTTTCTGATTTGAAGTTCTGGATGGAAGCCTCTCAGTGGCTGAGCTAGGTCACATGATGATTCTCAAGTTGCAAGGCAGCCTGGGAAAATGAATGCTGGCTTTTTTCTTGTCTTTCTCTGATCTGGTCTTTTCCATCTTTCTAGTCAAAAGGAGGAATCTGCTCCTTTCCACACTCAGTCAGTGGAGAATTACCCAAACACAGACACAGGGTTCAGATCCTGGATAGGCAAAAGTCACATGCACGTTTTACCTCATACCTACATTTTTTAAAAGGATATTTATCTAACCAAAATATACAACAAAAAACACATTTAACCTCTCCCTAGTGGGATATAAACCAAAGCCTTATCAGTCACTACAGACAGCTGTATTCCCCCTTGATACAGTTTGGATCTATGTTCCCACCCAAGTCTCGTGTTCAGTTGTAATCTCCAGTGTTGGAGGTGGGCCCTGGTAGGAGGTGGTGGGATCATGGTGGAGAGTTCTCATGAATGGTTTAGCACTATTCCCTTGATGCTGTTCTCATGATAGTGAGTTCTCGTGAGATCTGGGTGTTTAAAAGTGTGTAGCACCTCCCCCTTCTCTCTCAGTCCTGCTCCTGCTACATAAGACGCCTGCTCTGGCTTTGCCTTCCGCCATGAGTAAAACCTCCCCAAGGCCTCTTCAGAAGCAGATGCTACCATGTTTCCTATACAGCTTATGGAACCATTACCCATTCTTAGGTATTTCTTTATAGCAGTACAAGAATGAACTAATACACCCCTCTAGTTTGGGTAAAATCTTGACCATAGTCTACAATCTATTTAAGTTTCACTATGACTAACACACCCTATGTAAAATAAAGCAGAAAAGGAAGAAAGAAATTTCAATTTAATTGAAACATATAAACATATATTCTTGCAGAAAGAAAAGAAGTGCTATTCATTTTATGTATTCTACAGAAAAACTATCAATCAAACTGGAGAAATTTTGATCCATATAGAATCTTTGTGTTCTATTAAAATGTACATACATGAAAACAAACTTTAAAACTTTTTATTTCCTGGTTAAAATTTTAGTGATAACTCAAATATAGTTATAATTTATCAACAGAAACATAATTCTGAACTGCAGTTTGTTCTTGATAGAATGTTATGTTTTATTGGGATTTATGAATTCATTATTCTTGTAGATGATTGTCCTGCCAGACCTCTATTGAGTTGGATAGGGATGGCACCATGTTCAAGAGGCCAAAGAAGAGACCTGGAGCCAGCAAACAGACACAAGGTTTACTGAGGTTTATTATTTTCTCTACAGGTTAAAGCTGGTGTGCACCATTGAGATAACACAATGTGGTCCAACACCTCCTATACTGATGAGATTAATAAGATTAATACAATGAGATTCGTTTCCCAAAGCCACATTGCTTGCATCAGCAACCATCATTACTCACAGATCTTGTCCTGTTGTAATCTTGGTCAGAGATGGTAGCAGTTGAAGCAGGTTTGAGGACTACGAGGCACAATCCCTCTATAAAGAATCTTATCCTCTCACAGACCCGCTGTCTCCATGTCTGACAACTTCACTCTATGGAGAAGACTGTGGTGTTTTTGTTTTGTTTTGTTTTGAGACAGGCTCACTCTTGTTCAGGCTCCAGTGCAGCGGCTTGCTGCATCCTCCGCCTTCCGGGCCCAAGCAATCCGCTCGCCTCAGCCTCCCGAGTAGCTGAGACCACAGGTACTTGCCACTATGCCTGGCTACCTTTTCTGTATTTTTGGTAGAGACGTGATTTCCCCCCATGTTGCCCGGGCTGGTCTCACACTCCTGAGCTCAAGTGATACTCCCACCTCGGCCTCTCAAAGTGCTGGGATTACAGGTATGAGCCACTGCATTCAGCCTTTTTTTAAACTTTATTTCAACTTTCCCTTTTAAAGTCAAATACTGTGGTGTCTACATTGGAAATTTATGGCTCAGTGATCACAATAACATTAATAATGTCTTATTTTTTAGAATACTTCAAATATTTTATCTCAAATCATTGAATTTTGTAGTGGAACAGTGACTTAGATATTCAGTCTTATGGTTCTCAATCTTGGTTGTTTAGTGTAATCACCTGGGGAGTTTAAAAACCACTGATGCTGATTAAACCCCACAGATTTCAATTTAATTGGTGTCAGGTGTGGTCAGGGCATTAGCGGTTTAAATATCCCTAGATGGTTCTAATAGGCTGTCAGGTGTCTCTGATACCATCTAGCTACTACCTCACTCTCCTCCACATTGGTTTTATAGATTAAGGGAGGCTTGGAGGGTGTGTGCCTTGCTCATAATCACCAGCTGATTAATCATATTTAGTTCAAAACATCAGTTTAGCCCCCTTTTCCTGATAAGGACCAGTACCGGTGGGTGAACTTGAGATTTTCACCAGCAGGACTGCCTCAGGCTAAATTGGGACATTTGGCAGCACCTGTCCTTGGAGCTTCTAGAACTGCCATACAAGACAAGCCTCATTACTGAATCAAACCATCTGTGTGAGGTTGGCATCAATTACCTCCAGTTTATAGGTGATGAAACTAGCGTTGAGATAGGTTTTCATATGGTCACATAGTTATATTGGGAAATTTTTGAACAAAATCCTGCTATAATTACCTCTAAAGTACACCTAAATTATCTTCTTTTATTTTTAGGAATAATATCCCTTGTCTTTGCACTTAAAACTTAATTGATTCCCAGCCTCACTCATAAAGTAAATGAAAGGAAACATTCTTAAAATAAAAAGAGAAATGTATTATTGTATGAAGGTATAAACACTTTCACCCTTGTGGCCATCTCTGGTTAACAAGGTTTTTTAAAATGCCAATAATTTATTTATCATGGCATTCATATAAGAGGATTTTTCTTATAGTAAAATCTCATAGGAAACATAAAATCTAATGGGAAATATTAATTGGCCTGAGTAAAATGCATGAGGTCATGTGTAAAAGGATCATACACAAATAACTGTGTTTGTCAATCCTATTCTGAGAGCGGGTGGTAATTATGGTTTCACTGGGAAGGCTTGCCTGAGTAAGCATTGACCAGTCAGCCTGCTACATTTGGAATCCTGTTGGCAAAACTCCCCCGTCACCACCAGATGTGAACCCCCTGGCACTGAAGGGGGAGGGGTATTCAGAGGAACAATGACTCTGGTTGATGACAGGGGGGTGAGTGCACAGAAAAGGGCCATCCCTTGACTGCCTAATTCACAGTGACTCATGCTCTGACCTCTGAGGAAACAGTCACATCATTCACACTGTTGCTTCTAATATCTTTTTACTGGAAGCCTAATGGTTATTGAAAATGTTCCTCTGGGGGCACATTCTTCAGCTGTCCAGTCTCTCACCAGTTGCTGAGCAAACCCAGAAGCTGGTGGGCGTGCTTCTCTTTCAGCACCTGCAGACGTCCCTGGCCATCCACCTGCGCCTGGATGGTCCCTGGGCCTGCTATGTGGGGTCATTGTAATTCCTTAGAGTCTTGGAGATCTGACAAACTGCCCATAAAACCTGCTGCCCCACCCATTGCCTTTCTGCGGTAAAGGTGAAAGGAACAGGGGGTAAGAATTTTCTGTCCTTTTCACTGATGTTATTGATTTCCAGAATGTAACAAAAATATATCTGATAGATATATAAATATGTAGGTAGATAAATACTAGTTCTCACCCCTCCCATTTCTCTTTCTCTCTATCAGCAAATAAAAAAAGATTGAAAGAAAATACACCAAACTGGTAAACAGTGGTGGAGGTGATATTTTTCTTACTTTGTTACTGTACATTCTACATATTCTATAAGGAAAATATATTTTACTTTTATTTATAAAATAATATGTAAAATATATGTTACTTATATTTACAAAATAATTTGTAAAATATTTTTCTGGCATTGGTGTAAACCCTCCTATCTCTTTGGTCTGTGGCAGTCTAATTAGCTAAAGCACGGATTTACCTTAAAACCAGGAAGATGGGTTAAGATATTGCTGTTATGAGGGCCGGGCGCGGTGGCTCACGCCTGTAATCCCAGCACTTTGGGAGGCCGAGGCAGGCAGATCATGAGGTCAGAAGATCGAGACCATCCTGGCTAACACGGTGAAACCCCGTCTCTACTAAAAATACAAAAAATTAGCCGGGTGAGATGGCGGGCACCTGTAGTCCCAGCTACTCGGGAGGCTGAGGCAGGAGAATGGTGTGAACCCGGGAGGCGGAGCTTGCAGTGAGTTGAGATCCTGCC
>NW_016826110.1:1117493-1138607 GCF_001698545.2 Rhinopithecus bieti
AAAGAGCGAGACTCTGTCAAAAAAAAAAAAAAAAAGAAAAAAGATATTGCTGCTATGAAAAAGCAACATATAGGATCCTGGTGGCAATGGAATGTTCTGTATCTTGGCTATATCCACGTCAATATCTTGGTTGTGACATTGTGCCATAGTTTTGCAAGATGTTACCATTGGGGAAACTGAGTAAAGCGTATATGGGATCTCCTGATTTATTTCTAACAATTACATGTGAATGTACAGTTATCTCAAAATAAAAGGTTTTCTTTTGTAAAAACCCATAAAAGATATTGCTCAGCTATTTATTAGGTGCACTAGTAGCAGAGAGGCTTCATCATTACCCATCTTAGAGTCATTCTGCAGGCGAATATTTAATATTCTCTCCTAATGATTTTGATAGTACAATTTTTGTTGCATTGTTAGGCCACAGAAATGTATTTCAAAATAACCGTGAGCACCTGCAAGAATAAAATGAAAATAAGCATTTTTGGGAGACAATTCTCTGTGGGTCTCCAGTGTGTCTGCACATCTTGTGAGGCAGACACTGACCGCCCTTTGATCTGGACTCTCTCTTCACGGAGGTTTGCTTAGTGAACAGCCTTAGGAGATAGAGTGTCTCTGTTTAGAGCAAAGGGCAGGTATGCTTGTTGTCCACTTAAAAATATGTAGCTTTCCTAAGCTCAGGGTTCCTCTCCTAGAACACAACCCAAGGTGTCATCTGGACCTCTTTGTGTCACCCTGTAGGAATTGAGGATCAGGGAATCTGTGAAAAAATGCCAATACTCAGGCTACTTCTATTGCTGTAATAAATGGTCCCTTAGCATCCATGAAACTGTACCAGGCTAACCTGTTAACTTGCAAGTATGCTAAAATCTCAGATACTTCACAGTTCTTGACAATTCTGGTGATGAGGACGGGAGGTTGACAGAAATGTGACTTATGGAACAGGAAGACGAGGGCCTTGTAAGTGAGATAATGGGACCTAAGGGAAGCCCATGGGAGTTGGCAGAGGCATGTTGACTACATTTTGTGGTCAAGAGGGCAGTCAATGGTCTTCCACTTTATTGCCTGTTTATGAGGACAAATTGGAAAGGTGGTTGCAGGCTGAACACCAGGAAGTAAATTCAAAGACAATGCCCCAACTACCTAGGTTGTTGCTAACTCCCCTCCAGATGGAGGACTTCCTTGCCAATCTGGCAGCAGCCTCAGGTCCACCCCATCATAACTACTAGTACCAAGATTTGTTGTGGGTGAGCAGAAGGTTCTTCTGCCTTTTGAAATAAACGATATCAGTCACACGGACTTTGCCATCCAATGTGGAGCCCTTGAATGCCAAAAGCAATGCAAGTTCATTGAGTTGAGCAATGAGCCATGCTCTACCAAAGTAAATGGACAGAGCCACTCTCTCCTTCATGACTCATTGCTTTCCTCCTCCTCTACTTCAGTCTCAACCACTTTAATGAGAAAAACAATTAGAGGTGAAGCTGAGGTCTCCCTGGTCCACATCGGGCATCAAAGGTCATACTCATCTGTCCAAGTGTGCTGGAGATTTGAGGGGAAAGGAGAGACTTACAATTTTATGGCTCTATTAGATACCTATTAGATACAGGTCCCAAGTCACTGCCCTCTCTGGTCCTGTGGAAAGAGAGAATTCCCAACTGAACCAATGGAATTTGGGTAAGATTTGCAGTGGAGAAGGGAAGCTACAATGGCCTTGTGCCAGAGCCCTTTGAACCAGTTTAAGGTGTGCTATTGTGGACTCCACTGCTGAATGCATAATTATTATTAATGTTTTACATCCTTGTAACTGTCCAGAGGGGGTTCTCCTGATTCAGAAGAGCCACATTTAGAGACAAGTTAGTGAAACACACACATTGCTCTGCAGACTCCTCCCTGCACCCTCCGGGGTGCTCCAACAGAAACAATATAGATTTCCAAGGGGGAGAATAATCTTGATTAAGAATTTAAAGGCAGTAAGGATTGTATACAACAGGACTGTATGGCCAGCAAAAAGGCTAACAAGAGGCAGAGGCTTGCAGTAGATTATTGCCCACTGAATTCAGTTGTTGATTCCATATCCCAGCTGTTCCAGACATTGTAACTGTAATTGAATCCATTACACAGACCAATGGCATTTGGCATGCTTGCCAATGGCTTCTTTGCCATACCACTGGCACCTAAGCATCAAAAACAGTTCCCATTCACATTGCAAGGCCTCCAATATACATTTGCAGTACTCTTCCATGAGCACCTAAATTTCTCTGCCACTTGCTGCTAGTGAGGGGTGGGGAGGGGTCAGAATTTAGTGCAAAGGCCTCTACCCTCTGATGTCTGTAGCTTTGGTTATGTAGATGACATTCTGTTGGTTGGCAAGCCATCAGTGCCAGTCTCAATGACCTTGAGAATGATATTAGCATGCCCCTGCCAGCAGGTGAAGCTGATAAACCTTGACAAAATCCAGGAACTAGCTCACCAGGCAAAGTTTCCTGGTACTATTTACAGCCACACTGGTAGGGAAAAATTGCTATCTCTTCAGCACCCCCCACCCCCATCACCAAAAAGGATGCCCAGAACCTTCATGTACTCTTTGGGTATGGGAGATGGTGTGCACCTCACTGGGTATCCCATTGTTTCTTTTCTATCAGCATGATATGAGCAGGACCCAAACAGACTGCATTAGAAACTGTCCAGCAAACTGAGACACACTCTCCAGCTTCAGGGCTCAATAATCCTAATGAAACCTCAGCTCTATGTCTCTGCAACTGATGACTTTGCCCACTGGAATCTCTGGCAAAAGGAGTCAGCCTTCATTCAGAGCCACCTCTTGGAATTTTGGTCTTGTTGCTTCCTGACATTGTGACCAGGCCCACCCTCTTTGAAAAGCAGCTCTGAGCTCGCTAGTGGGCTCTTGTCAAAAAGGAGGGCCTGATTCTCAGAAGTCTGTGAATCTTCATCCTGTATTCTCATTTTGTGGTGAGTCAACTTTGATCCCGTGACTAACACCGTGGGAAGGACCCAACCACCTCGTTTGTCAAATGGAAATAGTAGGTTCAAGAACACAGCTGGTCTGGCTCCCACAGTATCTTGGTTTTACTTGAAAAAGTGGCAGCTGTTCCTTTGGGGGAAATTCCATCCCCATGCTACCACCTGCAGCAAAGCTGCTGGCTCAGTGTGGTCCTGGGCTCACAGTGTTCCCCTCAGTGCCTCAGTGCCTGGGCCGGCTTCACTGGTGATTTGGCTAAGCTGGTACCTGATGGTGTCACTGGGCTATTGTGTCTGTTCAGCTTCAACACCAGCTATGCAGAAGTCATTCTACTGTGTGGGCAGAAGTCAGGGGCATTCTCATCACTCTGGCCAGTACTCCTTTTGATGAAGCTGGTTATGATTTTACTGACTCTCTGGCGATTGTTGGCGGCTTAGATGCCACTTTGAAAACTATAGATTAAAGACACCTATCATTAGACCTATGAACTGTGAACTGTGAATTGTGAGAACAAATTGTGGCTGCTGCTAGAACCACCTGGATCACTCACATAGACACCCACGGTAAGGGCCCATTCTCTTGTGAGACCAACGGGGACCAAGCTTGAGCCTATACCACCCAACCTGCCACCATTGCCACCTCAATCCATCATCATTGTATAAGACGTGGCAACGTCCACCATTATAGACTTGGTACACAGTAAAGGACTCTTTGTTTCCAATGGAGAGGCGACTGCTGCAAGCCAGACTGTGGAGCCTGTCATAAATGGACCCATTTGTCTTGTGGCAATAGAGGCCACATTTCACAGGGTGTTGCCTTTGTAAACTCCTGGCAGACTGAATAAATTGAACCTTTGGCCTCTTCTGGTACCTACTGGGGGTACCTCACCATTATTGACACTCTTTTTTTATATGTATAATTTTTGTTGTTGTTGTTTTTTAGAGACAGGGTCTTGCTCTGTCGCCCAGGATGGAGTGCAGTGGTGTGATCATGGCTCACTGCAGCCTCAAATTCCTGGTTTCACGTGATCTTCCTGCCTCAGTCTCACAAATAGCTGGAACTACAGGCTCGCACCAGTATTCCCAGCTACTTTTTTTATTTTTCAGTAGTGATGGGGTCTGGTTATGTTGCCCAGGCTGGTTTTCCACTTCAGCCTTGCGAAAAGCTGGGATTATAGGTGTGAGCCACAGTGCCCAGCTTATTGACAACTCCTTTAGCTTACAATGTTGCTGTTGCTGTGTGTACCGCCAACTACTCACATCACTGTGGACCTTCAAACTTCTCTGTGTTAAGCTTTTGGCTTTCTGGATGATTTGCAGTCTGACCACAGTGCACCTTTGATTGCAAAAACTGTTCAACCAACTGCTAATAGTGAAGGTATTCAGTAGGCCTTCCATGCTCCCGTCATCCACAGGCATCTAGCCATTGCAATGGCCTCCTCAAAACTGAACTCAAAAAGATTTCTGACTCAACCTCCCTGACTTCCTTCAGATTCCCACATGTGTCTAAAACAGTTTGGTCACTGAGTGAGGCTGTCCCCAGAAAGTGATCATCTTCTCTCAGCTGCTTCCTACGTAATAACTTGACAAAATGGGAGGAGACCGTTTTGGAAATTTGGGATTCTTCTCTAACACTCCTGTGTATGGTGTGTCTTTCTTTCTCCTAGGAGTAACCCCCAGCTGGCGTGGCTTGTACTATCTGAGTGGCTGTCTGTCTCAAATGGGACTCTGAGAAGTCTGGATTCTCCTGTTGGATTGACATGTCCTGGGTTGCCAGGACAATGACCACTGATTGAATACATTGCTCAGAGTCTCCCTATGCTGGCATACATTGGCCAAAATGGGAGATATAACGCATCTCTTTAAGTTTTATAAAAATGCCCTAAGCAAAAGTTGACAAATGGGATCTAATTATACTAAAGAGCTTCTGCACTACAAAGGAAACTGTCAACAGAGTGAGCAGACACCGTATAGAATGGGAGAAAAATTTTCCAAACTGTCAGTCTAATATCTGGCATCTATAAAAAACTTAAACAAATTTACAAGAAAAAAAAACCTCATTAAAAAGTGAACCAAGGATATGAACAGACACTTTTCGAAAGGAGACATATATGTGGCCCACAAACATATGAAAAAAAGCTCATCATCACTAATCATTAGATAAATGCAAATCAAAGCCACAATGAGATACCATCTCATACCATCAGAATGGCTATTATTAAAAAGTCACAAACTAACAGATGCTGGAGAGGTTGTAGAGAAAAAGGAATGCTTATACACTGTTGGAAGGAATGTAAACTAGTTCATCTATTGTGGAAGACAGTGCGGTGATTCCTCAAAGACCCAAAGACAGAAATACCATTTAACCCAGCAATCCCATTACTGGGTATATACCCAAAAGAATATAAATCATTCTACTGTAAAGATACATGCACACGTATATTTATTACAATGCTATTCACAATAGCAGAGACATGGAATCAACCTAAATATCCACTGATGGCAGATTGGATAAAGAAAATATGGTACATATATGCCATGGAATACTATGTAGCCATAAAGAGGAACAAGGGCATGTCCTTGCAGGGGCATGGATGGAGCTGGAGGCCATTGTCCTTAGCAAACTAATGCAGGAACAGAAAACCAAGTACCACATATTCTCATTTGTAAGTGGGAGCTAAATGATGAGAACACATGGACACATAGAAGGGAGTGACACACACTGGGGCCTGTTGGAGCGTGGAGGGTGGGAGGAGGGAGAGGATCAGGAAAAATAATGAGCACTAGGCTTAATACCTGAGTGATAAGGCCAGGCGCGGTGGCTCACATCTGTAATCCCAGCACTTTGGGAGACCAAGGCGGATGGATCACTTGAGGCCAGGAGTTCAAGACCAACCTGGTCAACATGGTGAAACCCCATCTCTACTAAAAAATAGGGAAAAATTAACCGAGTGCAGTGACATGCACCTGTAATCCCAGCTACTAGGGAGGCTGAGGCATTAGAATCGCTTCAGCCTGGGAGGCAGGGGTTTCAACGAGCCAAGGCTGGGCCACTGCACTCCAGCCTGGGCAACAGATTGAGACTCAGTTCAAAAAAAAAAAAAAACCTAAGTGACAGAATAATCTGAAATAATGTGTACAACAAACCCCCTTGACACAAGTTTACCCATATAACAATCCTCTACGTGTACCCCTGAACTTAAAATGAAAGTTTAAAAAAAGCCCTTATCCCTCTTGCACCTAATCTATCTAGGCAAAGATGTGGGCGAAGTAGGAGATGAGTAACCACTGGAATGAACACACTGATTCTCTGGTGGTGAGAGCTGGGGAGAGAGTTCCTCCGACCCCAGAAAGTACGAGGGTGGGAAGATACCCTGAGGTCTTCCCCAGGAAGGAAAACACTCCAATGCACTAAGTGCCTTGCCTTTAACTGCTGGGCCTGCCATCCCCTGCCAGATAATTGTCACCAGGACTTGATTTCCATTCGTGTCAATCTTATCAAGAAGTTTAACGGAAGCAGCAGGAGATAGCCCCAGTTCTTGCCTCCCCATTCGACACACTTGCCAAGACCTCTAGATGTCTTTGCCCCTCCCTTTTTTGTAGGTATCACTCAATCATCGCCCAGAACAAACAAATGCCACCAGCTGGTGGCCTGGACAAAAAGGTCAGGTTAGACTCACTGCTATCAGGTAGTTCCTTCACAAACAAGGATTAGATTCAAGTGTTCTTCGCGGAAAACCCTGATGCCAACCAGCCAGCCAGGAGAATATGTTTGCAGCACTGTGAACTGTGGTCCCCAACAGATGTAGGTCCTACTTGAGTGGCATCAGCAACTGCAAACATTTCTTCCCTAGGGCACCATGTGCATCTCGGAAACTGTAATTCTTATGTGGAAGCCAGGCATTAACTTGCCTCCCTTCTGGAAATATACTCACATACCCATTAAGTATAGTCATCAAATAGCTTTGGGTATTTCGGTAAAACAACCCTCAGCCCTGTAAGGCATTCAGATAGCTTCAATTCACTTCCCAGGATTGTTAGGAATGATCGAATTGCCCAAGACTTCCTCCTTGTGCTAATACATCCTGCTGTATCTGGAATAATACCTCAAGCCAAGCGGAAAAGTCAAACCACAAGGAGCAAGCCAGTTGGATTTCCAAGTTAGACCATCATGGTTTATAGGATTGGTTTCACCTTGAGCCTGGGACTCTGGGGGATATGACTGAGGTCCACAATGTAAGTAGGCCACTTTGTGCTGCTTGGAGTCTTGTTAATTAAATTCTGCATAAGACTATTTGAATGGGGCTGGGCACGGTGGCTCACGCCTGTAATCCCAGCACTTTAGGAGGCCAAGGTGAGTGGATCACCTGAGGTTAGGAGTTCAAGACCAGCCTGGCCAACATGGTGAAACCCTGTCTCTGCTAAAAATACAAAAATTAGCTGGGTGTGGCGGTGGGTGCCTGTAATCCCAGCTACTGGGGAGGCTGAGGCAGGAGAATTGCTTGAACCTGGGAGGCAGAGGTTGCAGTGAGCTGAGATCACGCCACTGCACTCCAGCCTGGGTGACAGAGCAAGACTCCATCTCAAAAGAAAAAAAAAAAAAAAAAGACTATTTGAATGGATTTGGTTTCAGCCTCTGTCAGTCAGTTTAATCAGCATGGCTGACGGAGTTGGGTATTCATGGGAAAATTTATCAGAAGCTGAGATGGTTGGGTTGAATGACACCCACTCACACAAAAGATATATCCACATCTTAACCCCCAGAACCTGTGATGTGACTTTATTTAGGAAAAGGCTCTTTATAGATTAATTAAATTAAGGATGTCGAGATGAGATCATGTTGGATTATCTGGGTATCTGGGTAGGGTTATCTGGGTAGAATCATGTTGGATTTTATGGGCCCTTATGAAAGATTCAGATTTCCTAAACTCAATCCAATGAAACGTGTCCTTATAAGAGGACACAGAGGAGGACACAGACACAGGAGCTGAGAGGGGAAGGCTGTGCAAAGACAAAGGCAGAGACCAGAGTGACGCATCCACAAGCCAAGGAACACCAGCAGCCACCAGAAACCGTAAAGGACAAGGAAGGCTTCTCTAGAGTCTTGAGGGGAAACAGGGCCATGCCAACAGACGCTTCGCCTCTAGAACTGCACAAGAAAAAATGTGTGTTGTTTTAACCCTCCCAATTTTGGATGATTTGTTATGGCAAATCTCTGGAAGCTAAGGCAACAGTATTGAAATGAGGGTTGGACATTGTTAGGAGAAATTTTCCCACAGGTATGGCGTGCTCCTGTACTCTGGTAAGCAAGGTCTAACTGCTCTTTGTTCTGGATTATCTTTTCAAGGATGTTTGTTTAACAAACAGCCTTGGAAGATAGAGGTAATATTTTCCTTCAGAGCAAAAGGCAGGTGAGATTATGGCCCCTTATGAAAGATTCAGGTTTCCTAAACTCAAGATTTTGCCCTTGTAATGTAATTGACTGCATGTATAGGATTGTTCAGGTGTCATCTGGCCCTCTTCCTATCACTCTGCGGGAACTGGGTCTTAACAGTGCAAATATGCTGATACTTTGACTATTGCTATTACTGGAAGTGATAAATTGTCTTCTGTCTCTAACTCCAGGGGCCTCATACCTTCTGCCAGCATCCATGGAGCTATGGCAGGTTAACTTGTGAAATTGAATGTAGGTTAAATCTCAGACTCTTCACAGTCATTGACAGATATTGTTCTTAAATCTCCTGCAGTGAAGATATAAGTACCACTTTGCCTCTCTCTCCATCTCCTGTAAATGCCTAATTTAAACCTATCTCCTCTCTTACAATTCTCTAAAATTATGTCAGCATTATCGGTCGAAGAGCAGATAGATTGTAAGCAGATTGATCTATTACAACACTTTACCTTTTCATCAGTTAGGACAGGGAATAAAAGAGGGAAGTTTTTGCCTCTGAAAAGCAGCGGAGGCCAGGACTGGAGACATTGAAGAACATGTGAACATGAACACATTTTATTATCTTTACAAAGTCATCTGGAGCCAAGAATGCTTTAGCTGGAATACATCACCCCACTTGTCACCTCAGATTAGACGAAAAACTGATTTGTTGACAACTTTTCTTCAGGCTAGAGACACGTATTCCACTCCGATCTCCCGCTCCCAGCCCCGGAGAGCTGAGATAAGGGATCAGAGCTGAGATAAGGGATCGTCCTGGTGCTCGTTGAACTTTATGAGATGACTAATTGGTGCCATTTGTGGTTA
This sequence comes from Rhinopithecus bieti, assembly GCF_001698545.2. Classification (NCBI taxonomy): domain Eukaryota; kingdom Metazoa; phylum Chordata; class Mammalia; order Primates; family Cercopithecidae; genus Rhinopithecus; species Rhinopithecus bieti. The sequence goes on from NW_016826110.1 coordinate 1,126,726, forward strand.
AATGTCATAAAGGCATCATATCTACAGCTCTGTCATCATTCAAAACTAGGCAGGAGAAAGGAATAGGAAGAATGTTTTCGTTAACAAGCCTAAGCCAGTCAGGGCAGGCTGTAGGCAAAGTCAGGAAACTGTTGAAGTTTGTCTCTGGCACCACCCACTCCTTTTCTTGTTTTAGTGCCTTTCCCCAGGATCTACTGGACCCCTCCCTGCTGCCTTGGGCCACACAGGCAGTGCCAAAGCGCTGTTCTTCCCAGAATCCTTACCAGGCAATGGAAATGTACCTGCCCAGGAATTTCCAAATCGTCACTGTTGCAAACCAACAGTACCCTATTCATCTTTCCTTTCTTTTTAATTAAATCACTCATAGAGAGCCCCAGAAGACCAGCTGGCAACATTATGGACTGAAAGCCATATGCTAAACTCTGGGAAACTGCATCTTTGTGGGTTGAATTGAGAAATAAATTTCTATGTATGTACACTTTGCCTTTTGAATTGAAGAAACAAAGATGGCTATAAAGAAGTGGGAAAATGTTTCAATGTTGCTACAATCTTCTTCTAGCTTTAGGGTGGGGAGGGTGTACTAACCAGAAGGCCAGACAGCCACTCCGCACTGTGGAAGAATTCTCTTCTCAGCCACAAACCCTGCCACTTACCTGCAGGAGTCTCCTCTCAACACATTCTTTCTGTGACTTCCATTCCCTGTAGGCAGCATGACTGAGGGCAAGGGAGGATGTATTAGGACCTCTGGAGAGGCTCAGAGGCAATGGGAGCAACACAGGCCTCTGTTCATGAATCACGAATCCCCTCTGTAAACTAAAAGGTATCGGAGACTCATCTCAATCAATTTTGAAAGTTTACTTTGTCAAGGTTAAGGACGCGCATGTGACAGCTTCAGGAGGGCCTGACACCATGTACCCACGGTGGTCAGGGTACAGCTTGCTTTTACACATTCTAGGAAGACATGAGACTTAATATGTGTAAGATGTACATAGGTTTGGTCCGGAAAGGCAGGACAACTTGAGGCGGTCATAAGTAGATAAGAGACAAAAGGTTGCATTCTTTTGAGTCCTTGATCAGCTTTCCACCGAATACACAATTTAGTCTGGCTCAGTGAATCTGCATTTTCACCTAAACAATAGGGCAGAGGAAGCACTGAGATATGCATTTGTCTCAGGTGAGACTCAGAGGGATGACTCTGAGGTCTGTATGTCCTTTGTCCACAAGGGATTTCCTTGTGGCCAAATTGTGAGGGAGATATGTAGCTTTTCATCTTTGTAGCGGTCTTGTTCAAAAATAACATGGGAGGCAGGTTTGCCTGACATAGTTCCCAGCTTGACTTTCCCCTTGGCTTAGTGATTTGGGGGTCCCAAGATTTATTTTCCTTTGACACCTCTGAAATGGAGAGACAAACCAACCACTCTCAACCAACATTGACAGTTAACAAAAGCAGTTACCATTTCATTTGTTAAGACCCCTTCAGTCTTAAGAGACACAATCCCAAAACAGAATAGTTCAATTTAAAATGAATATACTGACTCATATAATCAAGTGCAGGAATGGAGTACATATCAAAAGTTCAAGAAACTCCAGAGATGTCAGCAGGTGTCCCCTCTCTCTTTCTTAGCCTCTGCTTCTCTCTCTCTCTCTCTCTCTCTCTGTCTCTCTCTCTCTCTTCTGCTTTTCTCTGTCAGCTTCCTTCTCTTCCAATACACACAGGCACCGTCACTATGATGGAGGCATCAGAGAGCTCCAGGCTTTCATCATCCCAGTCGCAATTCTGGATTCTAGAGAAAGTGGTTCCTTCAAGTGCTTGTATATAAAATTCCAACAGAGATCACCTACCCATTTGGGGACCACTTTCTGAACTAAGAATGGGCAGGCCTGTGTCACTTCCCCCAACCCTGTGCAGAATGAGGAATAAGGAATGAGGAGGGCTAAGCCTCTTTTGGGTAAGGGAAGAGTGGGAGTGTAGGAGTGAAGATCCCAGCCAGATCTAACAAAGAACGCCAAAGGCTTATGCAGACCCAACTCTGATAAGGCAGTGAAGTGAGGTGTGTTCACACCTAGAAAGATCATCACTCGGGCAATTTGCCACTTGATTACACAATTCGCCTGTGTTTAGTCTGCCAATCTCTGGAGTTTTGGACAATTTCAGATCACTGGTGTCTGGGGCAAGCATTTCATAAGCTAAGTCCATATGTCACTGGGTCAGGTGGAATTGAGTCCCTTATAAGCTTCGCGGAGGCCAGGTCCTTTAATCACAACTTACTATTGATGTTTTAGATCTTATGATGTCACACCTGTGGACAGCCATTAGAACAGCAGATAGGTGGCATTCATCCTGCCACTCCCTGCTCCCATGCCCTAGCAGATATAACTCATTAATCAAAGCACTCTTTCGCACTGAGCCAGAGAGGGCGTCAGAACCGTTCTCAACAAAGTTCCCCGGGCAGCCACTGCACCCACTGGGAGTTGGTATGTGAGGCGAGACCTATTTGTTATCTCACAGCTATGGTGTCACAAACCAATTAATTGATGATCTCTTTTTTTTTCATTACGCCATGGCCAATCAGCGGAGGGAGGACCTATGTGAAATTCCCCATTGGGAAAGTTGCCCAAAGACTTCACAAGATTGAAAAAGCAGCATGGCCCTTTGGGGGCTGTGGCAGGGGCCAGGCATTGTGGGGAAAGTCTCTCTGACGAAGACATTGTGTGAAACATGCGCGAAGATGCAGGTACAACAGTGTTATTCAAGGTCATCAGATCCAGTAGATAGCCAGATATTTTCCAGCAGATTGTCTACACATGCTTCCTCCAGATTTCCTTACTGAAAGATGAATAAGCTGAAACAACAATACAGGGACTTTGATAGTTCAGAAAAGAATAAAGAGCGTGGCCCTGAAGATGCAGAGCAAATGCCTGTTTTGGAAGATGATTTACAATAGAAAAAGATGAAAGTCAACCTTTGAAAGCAACCTTTTTGTGATCTCAAACAGTTACAAGAAAACATTAACATTGCAAAATTATACAGAAGATATGAAAAATAAAGATGCAGGTTGACATATAAATGAAGTTGGATAAACAGGATGAAACAAAAGTAAAACATAACCAAAATGCTTTGAAGGCACTGCAGAGTAGAACAGATAGTGTAGAAAAATAAATTTGAATGTAAAAGACAAATTAAGAATCTTTGTCAATACATGAAGGCATACAGACACAGGTGATTTGAACCAAACAATTAACAAGCTCCAGCTAATAGATCTGTATGGATAAACCTGCAGTGGGTTTAGATAGCTTTATACATGAGTTCTATCAAACATTTAAGGACTAGGTCATCTTTATTACATATACACTGTTTTAGAGAATGGAAAAAAAGATAAAGTTTTCCAACTCATTTTATGAGACTATAAATACTCTTGATCTAAAAACCAGAAAAAATAGCAAAATAAAAGAAAATTATAGGCCAATTTTACTAATAAACATAGACTTCATAATGCTAAGTAAAATGTTAGTACATCAAATTCTGCAAAACAATATTGTAAAAGAATAATATATCAAGACCAATTGCAAGGATGTAAGGATGTTTTAACACTAGGCAAGGTAATGTAATTCAGTGCGTTAACAGATTAAAGAAAAACCATCTCGGTGAAACAGAAAACACACAGATAAAATTTGTCATTCATTCATTCATAATTTGCGAAAAGAGAAGCTTATTAAACTAATACTAGAATGGAATTTCCATAAAATGAAGAGTATCAATCAAAAATCTCTATCATGCATGATAGTTAATGTCAAAATCGCGACTTTTCCCTTTAAAAAATCAGATGCAGCCAGGAGTGGTGGCTAACACCTGTAATCCCGGGACTTTGGAAAGCCAAGGCAAGCAGATTGCTTCAGCCCAGGAGTTCAAGACCAGCCTGGGCAACCATCTCTACAAGAAATACAATACAGGCGCATGGTAGTGTGTACCTGTAGTCCCAGCTACCTGGGAGGCTGAGGTGGGGGGATCACCTAAGCCCAGGAGGTTGAGGTTACTGTCAGCCATGACTGTACCACTGTACTCCAGTCTGAGTGACAGAGCAAAACCCTGTCTCAAAAAAAAAAAAAAAAAAAATCAGATACAAAAATGCTAACTATCAGTACATCCATTTGACATTGCATTGGAGATCTTAGCTGCACAGTAAGACAAGGAAAAACAGAAGGGATAAGGACTAGAAAGGAAGAAGCGAAACTGTCATTATTCACATGTTATGTATAAAGTTTTGGTGCCGCAAAAGGAATAGCACTCGAATCTAAAATTTTATTTTTAATTCTCAGCAAGGCAAGTTACTTCTTTAGAAGGGTGCGCCCTTGCAGATGGAGCAATGGGGAGCGCACATTGGACAAGGGAGGGGAAATGATCGGAATGAGTTAGGGTGGAGCAGGTGATCGGAATGAGTCAGGGCGGAGTAGGTAATTGAAAAAGGTTGCTTTATGAGGAAGTTAAGTTTAAAAGTAGAAGGCAAAGAATTGAACATACTGACATATTAATTCTTTGAAAAGAAATTTAGAACTCATATCTAACACACAGATAACATTCATATCTACATAGAAAATGCAAAATAATCTGCAGGAAAATTATACAAATTTATTAAACATTTCATATGGTATATATTGGTGTATGCAAGTTTGCTCCCCCCACACACATTTAGTGAAGAATATTCAATGCCTGCCCTGTGCCAGGTCCTGTGACACATGCGGGGTATAGAGTGGGGAATAGAAGAGATAAGACCCTGTCTTCACGGTTTACAATCTAGGAAAGGAGGCAGTTAAACAAGAAGATAATAATACAGTGAGATAAGTGTTATCACAGGAACAGAGGGAGAACTTGAGACTGTGGCAGGAGCCTCTAATCCTGGGCAGAGAGAGGCAGGGGGTCGAATAAATCTTCCCCCACAAATTAAAATATGAGCTGAGGTTTGAAAACTGAAAAGCAGTTGGGCAGAGAGCCTGAGGAAGAGTGTTCCAGCTGTGAGAGCGCCATTGGGAGGTTCTAGACAGGGCACGGCTCAAAAGTTCTGTAGAGCCACATGGGAAGGTGGGGAGGTGGGGAGGTGGGGAAGCAGGGAGACTGTGAGGCCCCATGGAGAAAGCGGAGGTGGGAGCAGTGGGGTGAAGGACCTTGAAAGCCATAGCTAAGTTGGTTGAGGTGGCTTGTGCTTGTAATCCCAGCACTTTGGGAGGCCAAGGTGGGTGGATAACCTTAGGTCAAGAGTTTGAGACCAGCCTGGCCAACATGATAAAACCCTGTCTCTGCTAAAAATACAAAAATTAGCCGGGCATGGTGATGCGTGCCTGTAATCCCAGCTACTCGGGAAGCTGAGGCAGGAGAATCACTTGAACCCGGGAGGCAGAGGTGGCAGTGAGCCGCGATCGCTCCACTGCACTCTAGCCTGGGTGATAGAGTGAAACTCTGTCTCAAACAAAAAAAAAAGACATGGCAAATAGAGTTTTATCCTATAGATAAGGGGAAGCCATTCAAGGCATTTAAACAGTTTGCATTTTAGGAAGATTACTGTGGGCTGGGTGGGTGGCTCATGCCTGTAATCCCAGTACTTTGGGAGGCCAAAGCAGAAGGATCGCTTGAGCTCAGGAGTTTGAGACCAGTCTGGGCAACACAGTGAAACCTTATCTCTACAAAAAACTAAAAAAAAAAAAAATTAGCTTGTCATGGTGGCACATACACCTGCACCTGTAGTCCCAGCTACTTGGGAGGCTGAGGTGGGAGGATCAGTTAAACCCAGCAGGTTGATGCTGCAATAAGCCGTGATCGCACCATTGCACTCCAGCCTGGGCGAGACAGCAACACCCTGTCTCAGAAAACACACAAGCCAAAAACTCCTCTGTCTGCAGTGAATGTGGACAGCGTATGCCAGATTGGAGCTCAGGAGACTGGCTGCTGGGAAGGAGCACTTATCTAGGCACGAGGTGAGGTGGCACATACGAGGGTAGAGCTGGTAGGAATTGATGGATTCGAGAAGTATTCCAAAGATAGGGTCACAGCAGGTGGAGATGTCATGGATATAATGACATTTAAGCTTTAGGGTATGCCAGAGACTGGAAAGAAATGCACCAGAGTGTTAAAATTATCTCTCAGTTGTAAAATTATGAAGGATTTTTGTTTTCTTCTTTATATATTTTTTCTTTCTTAATTTTTCTATAAGGTATTTAGGACATTCATGATCAAGAAAAGGTTACGAATAACCATTTTCTTGTTCCTTTTTTTTTTTTTGAGATGGAGTCTTGCTGTGTCGCCCAGGCTAGAGTGCAGTGGTGCGATCTCAGCTCACTGCAACCTCCACCTCCTGGGTTCAAGCGATTCTCCTGCCTCAGCCTCCTTAGTAGCTGGGATTACAGGTGCCCACCACCATGCCTGGCTAATTTTTTGTATTTTTAGTAGAGATGGGGTTTCACTGTGTTAGCCAGGATGGTCTTGATCTCCTGACCTCGTGATCTGCCCACCTCAGGCTCTTGTTCCTAACATCTACTGCATAGGACTTAATGCTCTTCTAGGAAAATGAAGGTAACCCATGCTAACAGAATAATGGGTCAGCCATGTGCTATTCTCCCATGTGAAATATTGTGCTTTTTATTGTGGTTTCTGATGATAACTCATAATCTCAAAGGACTGGATGTTTTAGAAACTAGCAAGTAATATGGAAAAGTAGGAAAAGCCCAGACTTTGTAGAAACAGGGACCTCTACTGCTTACCAGTTTAGCAGTCTTGGGAAAGTCACATAACTTCTCTGGAAATACCACCTATCACACTTTCATTGTCAAGTATAATAGTGTGTATGAAAGCACTTGTCAAACACCATACCAATGCTTGTAGTTACGTAGCATTGACTACAGCATAAAGTGTGAACTCCTCTCCTGGCTCTTAGAGTTTTCAAAAACTTACCTGAAATTAACCCTCCAATTGTATCTTGTTACACTTCACTCTTCTATTGAATACTCCCTATAACTGTACTTTATTATCTCAACCCCTTGTACGTTTGATTGTTTGCAAAGACTGCAGCAGCAGTGCACATATTCTCAAGAAGATGCTGTATAGTGTAGGTGATCGTATGTTCTGGTTTGCCTGTTGCCCTGGCATCTCATGCATTTTACATTTATCCTAGACAACTGTGTCCTTTTGTGTTCAGCATTAGGAACTTCAGACCTACTTGGTCTGATAAATGCTGGTAGACTTTGGTTTCAATTCCACAGCACTCAGACCTTAGACAAATGATCGATCTCTCTCTGAACTTCAGTTTGCTCATCAGTAAAGTGGAGATAATAATATTTGCCCTGTGATTATTAGAAATCATATTCAATAAGTGACTGGCACATAGTAGATATTCAGTAAATCAGTAGCAGTATTCCAGAAGTGCTGTTGCAATTAGTCTGGTGATTTTGCATTTTCCCAAACCAACAAAATTGCATTATTGTCATCAATATAATCAGCTGTTTGGTAAAGCAGGAATACAGATGTATATTTAAAATAATGTTTGTACATATTTTTATATAACATATAATTTTATGTACCCAGTCCATTTAATTCTTTCAAGAAATCACTGGATTTTTTTTTTCTTTTTCTTTTTTTAAGCCAACTGAAGAACACATCCAAAGGAATTCACTGGATTTAACTCAACTAAAGGTAATCATTTGCATTTGTCAGGGTTCTTCAGAGGGACAGAACTAAGGGAAAATATATATATGTATGTGTATATATATATATACACACACACACACAAAGGGGAGTTTATTAAGTATTAACTCACGCAATCACAAGGTCCCACAATAGGCTGTCTGCAGGCTGAGGAGAAAGGAGAGCCAGTCCAAGTCCCAAAACTGATGAACTTGGTGTCCAGTGTTCTAGGGCAGGAAGCGTGCAGCATGGGAGAAAGATGTAGGCTGGGAGGCTAGGCCAGTCTAGCCTTTTCGCATTTTTTTTCTGCCTGTTCATATTCCAGCCGTGCTGGCAGCTGATTATATTTGCCCACCCAGATCAAGGGTGGGTCTGCGTTTCCCAGTCCACTGACTCAAATGTTAATCTCCTTTGGCAACACCCTCACAGACACACCCAGTATCAATACTTTGCATCCTTCAATCCAATCAAGTTGACACTCCGTATTAACCATCACAAGTCCACTCCTTGTCAACTAGAAGCCATACACATCTCCTCAGATCATATATAATCTTCAAATAAAGACAATAACAAGGTCATAATTACACCTAACCTAATACAACTATCCTTTGTACAATCAGAAATGCACCAATCCCCAACCTACATACTATTACATAAAGTTAGCAATACTTAAATGCTGACGTGAAGTCAGTAAACCTGTGTCACATGATAAAGGAGAAAGGAAATAAAATGAAGATATTTTCTTAGTACAAGTGTACACATGCACAAATACATTTTTACCAAAAGAAGAAAGAAATACTCATGACAATTACAGCCCTTCGTTCTGCAGCTGGTCACGTGGTCATAGCTGGTCTTGATGACCACCTTCTATTACCCATTCTGTATTCCCTTTGCCTTCAGCAAGCACCTCAGCAGGTCACGGTTTTTTCTCCTGGTGGAGTCACCCAAACCTTCATTGCTGAAGGGTCTGGGTCATTTGTAGTCTTACCTGGGTGGGGCTATTGTAGTTTCCCATTAATCTTAGTCACAGGTCATGGTAATATTAAGAGATACCCTAATGGATCTCCTGTATTCCGTGCGTACTCTTCCTTACTTCCATTGTGGAGTAGTAGGCTGATTTCATCTTGATAGTCAGGGTCAATCACTGCAGCTAACACTGTAACTCCCTTCTTAGCCTGTTTTCTTAAAGGTAGGAGGAGCCCAAAGTGGCCATGTGGCAATCTTCCAGTTTAATGGAATCATTCTTGTGTCTCCTGGTGGCAGCATTCCTCCTTCTGGACCTAAGACCTCTAGGCCAGCAGAACGTGATGTCGCAGGAAAAGGAAGCAAAAATTTTGCTAGTGGGTCACTAGGGGTGATGGTGAGCGGTGCCACTTCCGCTTCTACCCCTTCATTCCTGGACCCATGAATCCTGGCTATGGGAGAAGCAGTACCACATTTTGGACACTGATTCAGAACATACATGGCCTTCTGGAGAACTTTGCCTCTGCCCTGCAAAGTATTGTCACCTAGTTGGTACTGTAATTGTGACTTCAAAGGGACATTCCACCATTCTATCAATCCAGCTGCTTCAGGATGAAGGGGAACATGGTAAGACCAGTGAATTTCATGAGCGTGAGCCCACTGCTGCACTTCTTTAGTGATAAAGTTAGTGCCTTGGTCAGAGGCAATGCTCTGTGGAATATGCCGACGGTGGATAAGGCATTGTGTGAGTTTATGGAGGGTAGTCTTGACAGAAGCATTGCGGGTAGGATAGGCAAACCCGTATCTGGAGCAAGTGTCTATTCCACTGAGGACAAACCTCTGCCCTTCCATGATGGAAGAGGTCCAATATCATCAACCTGTCATCAGGTAGCTGAGTGATCACCCTGAGGAATGGTGCCACATCAAGTGCTCAGCATTGGTCTCTGCTGCTGGCAAATTGGGCACTCAGCATTGGCCATAGCCAGGTCAGCCTTGGTGAGTGGAAGTCCATGTTGCTGAGTCCATGTGTCACCTCCATCCCTGTCACCATGGGCACTTTGTTCTTGGGCCCATTGGGTGATGACAGGGGTGGCTGCGGAAAGAGGCTGAGTGGTGTCCACAGGATGGGTCATCCTATCCACTTGATTATTAAATTCCTCCTCTGTGAGGTCGCCTGTTGGTGAGCACTCACATGGGACACAAATACCTTCACAGTTTTTCACCCCTCCGAGAGGTCCATCCACATACTTATTCCCCAAATTTCTATGTCACTAATTTTCCAATCATGCTTTTTCCAAGTCCCTGACCATCCAGCCAAACCATTGACTACAGCCAATGAATCTGTATACAACCACACATCTGGCCATTTCTCCTTCTATGCAAAGTGCACAACCAGGTGCACTGCTCGATGTTCGGCCCACTTGGAAGATTTCCCTTCACCTCTGTCCTTCAGGGGTGTCCTAGAATGGGTCTGTAATGTTGCAGCTGTCCACTTTCAGGTAGTGCCAGCATATCATGCAGAACCATCTGTGAACCAGGCCCTAGTCTCTTCCTCTGTCAACTGATCATAGGGAACTCCCCTTGCAGCCATCAGTGAAGGCGGGAGAGTAGGCAGGGTGGCAGGAGTGGAGACCATGGGCATTGGAGCTGTGTCCTCATGTAACTTACTTGTCCCTTCAGGACCTGCTCGAGCCTGATCACATATATACCACTTCCATTTGATGATGGAATGCTGCTGTGCATGACCCACTTTATGGCTAGATGGGTCAGAAAGCACCCAGGTCATGATAGGCAGGTCAGGATGCATGGTGACTTGATGACCCATAGTCGAATGTTCAGTTTCCACCAACACCCAGTAACAAGCCAAGAGCTGTCTCTTAAAAGAAGAGTAGTTATCTGCAGAAGATGGCAGGGCCTTGCTCCAAAATCCTAGAGGCCTCTGCTATGATTCAACCTATGGGGGCCTGCCAAAGGCTCCAAACAGCGTCCCTATCTCCCACTGACACCTCAAGCACCATTGGATCTGCTGGGTCATATGGCCCAAGTGGCAGAGCAGCTTGCACAGCAACCTGGACCTGTTGCAGAGCCTTCTTCTGTCCTGGACGCCACTCAAAATGGGCAGCCTTTAGGGTCACTTAATAAATGGACCAAAGTAACACACCTAAATGAGAAATATGTTGCCTCCAAAATCCAAATAGGCCCACTAGGCATTGTGCCTCTTTCTTGGTTGTAGGAGGGGCCAAAATTCAGCAACTTATCCTTCACCTTAGAAGGAATATCTCAACAGTCCCCATGCCACTGGACCTCTAGGCATTTAACTGAGGTAGAAGGTCCCTGAAACTTAGTTGGATTTATTTCCCATCCTCTGGCATGCAAACGTCTCACCAATAAGTCCAGTGTGTTTGCTACTTCTTGCTCACTGGATCCAATCGGCATAATATCATCAATGTAATGGATCAGTGTGATATCTTGTGAAAGCTAAAAGTGATCAAGGTCTTTCTGAATAAGATTATGACACAAAGCCAGAGAGTTGCTATACCCTTGAGGTAGGACAGCAAAGGTATATTGCTGGCCTTGTCAGCTGAAGGCAAATTGCTTCTGGTGGGGCTTTGGACAGGAATGGAGAAAAAGGCATTTGCCAAGTCAATGGCTGCATACCAGGTACCAGAAGATGTGTTAATTTACTCAAGCAAAGAAACCACATCTGGTACAGCAACTGCAATTGGAGTTACCACTTGGTTAAACTTATAATCATTCTCCAAGGTCCATCTGTCTTCTGCACAGGCCAAATGGGAGACCCAAATGGGGATGTGGTGGGAATCACCACCCCTGCATCTTTCTTTTTTATTTTTTTAAATATACTTTAAGTTCTAGGGTACATGTGCACAACGTGCAGGTTTGTTACATATGTATACACGTGCCATGTTGGTGTGCTGCACCCATTAACTCGTCATTTACATTAGGTATATCTCCTAATGCTATCCCTCCCCCCTCCCCCAACCCCGTGACAGGCCCTGGTGTGTGATGTTCCCCTTCCTGTGTCCAAGTGTTCTCATTGTTCAATTCTCACCTATGAGTGAGAACATGCGGTGTTTGTTTTTTTGTCCCTGCGATAGTTTGCTGAGAATGATGGTTTCCAGCTTCATCCATGTCCCCACAAAGGACATGAACCCATCCTTTTTTATGGCTGCATAGTATTCCATGGTGTATATGTGCCACATTTTCTTAATCCAGTCTGTCATTGATGGAC
>NW_016826110.1:1141212-1143769 GCF_001698545.2 Rhinopithecus bieti
CTCTCTTCTGGCTTGTAGAGTTTCTGCCAAGCGATCCACTGTTAGTTTGATGGGCTTCCCTTTGTGGGTAACCCGACCTTTCTCTCCGGCTGCCCTTAACATTTTTTCTTTCATTTCAACTTTGGTGAATCTGATAATTATGTGTCTTGGAATTGCTCTTCTCAAGGAGTATCTTTGTGGCATTCTCTGTATTTCCTGAATTTGAATGTTGGCCTGCCTTGCTAGGTTGGGGAAGTTCTCCTGGATAATATCCTGAAGAGTGTTTTCCAACTTGGTTCCATTCTCCCCATCACTTTCAGGTACACCAATCAGACGTAGATTTGGTATTTTCACATAATCCCATATTTCTTGGAGGTTTTGTTCGTTTTCTTACTCTTTTTTCTCTAAACTTCTCTTCTTGCTTCATTTCATTCATCTGATCTTCAATCACTGATACCCTTTCTTCCAGTTGATTGAATTGGCTACTGAAGCTTGTGCATTCGTCACGTAGTTCTTGTGCCATGGTTTTCAGCTCCATCAGGCCATTTAAGGACTTCTCTACATTGTTTATTCTAGTTGGCCATTTGTCTAATCTTTTTTTAAGGTTTTTAGCTTCTTTGCGATGGGTTCAAGCTTCCTGCTTTATCTCGGAGAAGTTTGATCGACTGAAGCCTTCTTCTCTCAACTTGTCAAAGTCATTCTCTATCCAGCTTTGTTCTGTTGCTGGCGAAGAGCTGCGTTCCTTTGGAGGGGGAGAGGTGCTCTGATTTTTAGAATTTTCAGCTTTTCTGCTCTGTTTTTTCCCCGTCTTTGTGGTTTTATACGCTTTTAGTCTTTGATGATGGTGACATACAGATGGGGTTTTGGTGTGGATGTCCTTTCTGTTTGTTAGTTTTCCTTCTAACAGTCAGGACCCTCAGCTCCAGGTCTGTTGGAGTTTGCTGGAGGTCCACTGTAGACCCTGTTTGCCTGGGTTTCAGCAGCAGAGGCTGCAGAACAGCAAATATTGCTGAACAGCAAATGTTGCTGCCTGATCGTTCCTCTGGAAGCTTCATCTCAGAGGAGTACCTGGCCGTGTGAGGTGTCAGTCTGGCTCTACTGGGGGATGCCTCCCAGTTGGGATACTCAGGGGTCAGGGACCCACTTGAGGAGGCAGTCTGTCCATTCTCAGATCTCAAACTCCATGCTGGGAGAACCACTGCTCTCCTCAAAGCTATCAGACAGGGACATTTAAGTCTGCAGAGGTTTCTGCTGCCTTTTGTTCGGCTATGCTCTGCCCCTAGATGTGGAGTCCACAGAGGCAGGCAGGCCTCCTTGAACTGCAGTGGGCTCCACCCAGTTCCAGCTTCCCAGCAGATTTGTTTACCTACTCAAGCCTCAGCAATGACCCCTGCGTCTTTCAAGTCCTTAATGGTGGCACTCATCTCCGCAATCCCTCCAGGGATGCGATATTGTTTCTGATTTACTATTTTTCCAGGTAGAGGAAGCTCTAATGGCTTCCATTTGGCCTTTCCTGCCATAATAACCTTCATTCTTAATATTCATCCCCATGCCTGTTCTATTCTGTGTATATAAGTTAGAAAACACAAGCTGTTCTTTTCGAGTGTAGCTCACCTCCTCATGGGTCACACTCCTCACTTCACCTCTAGGGACCTGCCAGGACTTTAGTCTAGTTATAGGTCTGGAAGCAAACAGGGATGTTGGGGGTGGCTCCTGGGAGAATTAACATTAGCTTGCCTGGCAACTGCCTCAGGGGAGGCCATCACTGTTGCCTCAGGCAGTGCAGGGTTTATCTCCCCAGACAGAGGTGGGAATGGCTGATGGCAGAATGGGTCGGGGAGGGTTGTTGCCCCTTCTGGGAATGGAGAAGATGTTCCCTCTGGCAAAAAAGGTTCATCAGATTTTACAAACTCAGTGCCCCCAGCTTCATCAGGGTCTTCCCATGTCCCTGTTCCAAATTGCAGGGTCCCATTCTTTTCCAATCAATGCTCTCATTTTAACAGTAGACACCTGGCAAGGCTGTGCATGCACCTTTTGTTGCAGGTCAGCCACTCACATGATAAGAGCTTGTGTCTGTTTTTCCATAATTTCAGCTCTTTTTCTACAGGTGACAAGACTCTCATTAGGGCAATCTTAGCAGATCTGAGGCTCAGTGTCTGCTTCTGAAGCTGGAAGACAGAATCCCTGAGTTCATCATTTTCTGTAATCACTCTGTCCATTGAACTTAGAAGCAACCAACCAGCTTCATTATGCTCCTTGGTTCTCCACATATGGGCAAAGGTATTACGTATAGAGTCACTAAACTCCTTGCCTCTCATAAGTGATGAATCAGGAGTGTCAAATGCATTTATTTCGTGTAACTCTCTAAATAGCTCACGCCAAGGACTATCAGTGTTCTCCATACTGTTAGAAGTAGAGTGCTTAGCATTTTTGGGTCTAATCATATTAAGAAGCAAACTCCAGAAACCCCAAAACCAATGAAGTAACTCCATCCTTAATATTCTGTCCCTCTAGAGCCACTCCTGGTACCAAAATCTATATTAGTTAGGGTTCTCTAGAGGGATGGAACTAATGGAAT
>NW_016826110.1:1143982-1176408 GCF_001698545.2 Rhinopithecus bieti
ATATATATATATATATATATGAAGGGGAGTTTATTAAGTATTACCTCACATAATCACAAGGTCCCACAATAGGCTGTTTGCAGGCTGAGAAGCAAGGAGAGCCAGTCCAAGTCCCAAAACTGAAGAACTTGGTGTCCGATGTTCGAGGCCAGGAAGCATCCCACATAGGAGAAGGATGTAGGCTGGGAGGCTAGGCCAGTCTCTCTTCTCACATTTTTCTGCCTGTTCATATTCCAGCTGTGCTGGCAGCTGATTACATTGTGCCCTTGCAGATTAGGGGTGGGTCTGCCTTTCCCAGCCCACTGACTCAAATGTTAATCTCCTTTGGCAACCCCCTCACAGACATACCCAGGATCAATACTTTGTATCTTTCAATCCAGTCAAGTTGACACTCAGTATTAATCATTACAACGTTCAATCAAGACAAGAAGATCCCCAAATCTTTAGCACCCACTGAATAAATTATCGAAGAGAAAACTCCATCCTTTCACCCACTGCTCCTCTCAACCTATTTTGTAATTCAGACTAGGTTTTCAGACATGACAGACAAACAGACATAACACACAGTGAAGTGAGGGGGAAGGAGAGGTGGAGGGTTAACAATCAGAGGGAAAATCGATCCATCAATCCTTATCCCTTCCTGCTATGAGATGGCAAACACTTTCAATTACTGTGTCCCCTGGGAAGCATAGAATTCAAAACACTGTAAGCGTCACATATTAGAAGTCATATTGAAATTATCTTTCACCCTTTCAAGCATCCAGACTGAACTGGACCTCAAAGCCTTCAGAAGCTACTTCCTCCTTTGGGATAAGCAAGTGGCAGCAGCAGGGGCTGTCAAGTGCTTCAAAGGGCTGGGCTGAGATAAGAGCCAGGGATGTCTCAAACTACACCAGTCTGTCATCAAGGAAAAGCAAGGACCTGGAGGCACCAATTGACTCTTTGCAGCAAGGAAAGGCCAGGGCTGGACTTCTGGGGCAACACGGTATTTTCAACTGGCCTTTGGGGAAACAAAATTTATTTGCCCTTTTCCAAGACCAGGGAAGCAAAGTTTCATTGTCTATTTTCCCTGGGATTTCTTCAAGAAGTAATGTGCTGCAGGCATTGTGCAGTCTGCGTTACGGGGCCTCAACCTAGAAGCAGGGCCACAAATAGGATAGAACTACACAGCCACAGGGGAGGGGAGAGAAAAACTGCAAAGAATCATGCAGTGTAAACAGGATCTTTCTTGCATAAGCAAAAATGTTCCTGTGGATTCCCTTTCCCAGGGATGATTAAGTCTTATTTCATGGCAAAATAATTCCTTTCTCCATATCTGCTTGGGCAGCCCTATGAAAATAAGTCAGATTAAACTATTGGCATGATCGTATTAGTCTCACTCTCAGAGAATATTTATTCTGAGAGCTATTAGTTGTCTTGCTCATTATCTATTTGGGAAAATTTCAAGAAATTATTCCATTCGTTATTTCTTTTTGTACTTTCTGATGTCTTCCTTTGATATTTAGGAAAATAATTTATTTACAAACAGGAATGGTTTACAAATAGCTTTTTTTCTAAAAGAAAACCTTCCAGTAGAGGCTGTCAATCAAGGTGATCAGATACACTGTTTCCCAGAGATGAATCTCCAGATTTTAAATGTTTGGGGGACTTATATAGAGCTTTCAAGCCCTCCAAAATATATCTTCACCTCACATCTATCTTTAGAGTGGGAAGGGTGAAGACACTTGTCTATAAAAAATGAAATGAGATCCTTGAGAATTTGATGTCAGGGGGTCTCCAGGAGAGTACACTGAGCAGCGGGAACACAAGCATTTGAGTCACATGTGCAGGCAATGAGTCCGAGGGTGTTTGACTGTAATTCAAGTGAGCATGGCGCTGGCGTGGAGCCAGAATAAATGAGCTGCAGAAACCATTTGCACTTTGGACTGCCGGGAAAGTGCCGGTGGATTTTGGAGCATGCACATACAGGTTACCTCTGCAGAGCTCACGGACTCTCTCCCTGAACTCCAGAATAACACGCTCTTTCTTTTACTATTCAGTGAATTTAGTCATATTCCCATTTCTGTGCTTCAATTTTTAACAGAAGACTTGGAACAATACTTATACTCCTATATTTCACTTAAGGGAAACATTTGAAGGGATTTTATTAATTTATGAGCTGAAAAACCATATAAACTGTTTAATAGTTCCTTGAATAAGACTTGAAGTAGCGAGATGACATTTTACATGCATTAGAAACCTGACAACCAAGTCCTCTGGGTTTGGAATGTCTTTGTTTTACCACATCATGAAGGGACAAAGAGGCAGGGCGTTTAAAAAGCTGTTGTTAGTTCATTTCTTTGTGCTTACCTGTTTATTGGAGATGATAACACAGAAACTTCCTAGATTGGGGTAAGGATCACACATATGCCAACAATATGTGGCAGATGGTGGGCAGTCAGTAAATATTAGGTTCCTTTCTTTACCCCAAAGTTGACCTGAAAGCTCTGAAAGATGTGATTCCAGGCCATTCATTAAACATCAAATAAAAGCCAATGATTTCTTAAAACACCGGAAATGTCTAAGAGCACAAAGAAAACCCTCCTCATGGGTTCAGTATCATGAGGCAAACTGAGGAACATTTTAAAACTATCAGGTATATAAATAATACAAGAATAAAAAGACAATCCAATTATTCAGAATAAACAGAGACCTTCTATAACTACACAACAGAAAGACCAACAACTCAAATTAAAAATGGGCAAAGGATCTGAATAGACATTTCTTCAAAAAAAGTGGCTGACAAGCACATGAAAATATGTTCGGCATCGCTGCCCGCCAGGGACATTGACATCAAAATCCCAAAGAGATACCATTTCATATCCACTACGATGGCTGCAATTTAAACACAGATAATAAGTGTTGGCGAGGGTGTGGATAAATTGGTACCCTCATACACTGCAGATGGGAATATGAAATGGTGCAGGCCCTTAGGTACACAGTGTGACATTTCCTCAAAAGGTTAAATATAGAGTTACCACACGACCCAGCAATCTCACCCTGGGTATACACCTAAGAGAAATGAAAACATGTCTGAATCTGCATAATAGCACTACTCATAGTAGCTTAAAGAAATAGAAACAAGCCCAGTGTCTATCAACTGATAAATGGATAAACAAAATATGACATAGCCATATAATGGAATATTATTCAACGACAAAAAGTAATGAAGTACTGAAACGACATAGATGAGCCTTAAAAATATACTAAGTTAAAGAAACTGGGAACAAAAGGCCACATATTATGTAATTCCTTTTATATAAAATGTCTGCAACAGATTAATCTCCAGAGGCAGAAAGTGGTTTAGTGCTTTACTAGGGGGTGGGGGTGGGGAGCATCACTGGGTGTGCATTCGATTCCTAGGGCTGCTGAATAAAACTGGGTGGCTTAGGACAACCGGAACGTATTCTCACAGTTCTAGAGGCTGGACGTCTGAAGTCAGCATCACCAGGGTCATGCTCCCTCTGGAGGACCCAGGGAAGAACATTTTCATGCCTTGTCTTGCTTCTGGGGATTGCCCCCAAATCCTTGGCATTCCTTAGTTTGTGGCTGCTTCACCACAATCTCTGTCTCCATCTTCACACGGTCTTCTCCCCTGTGTGTCTCGGTCCCTGCATCCAAATTTCTGTCTTATAAAGATTCTAGTCATGTTGGATTAGGGTTAGACCCACCCTAATCCAGAATGATCTCATCTTAACTTGATTACATCTGCATGACCTCACTTCCAAACTGGGTCACAGTCACAGGTTCTGGAGGTGAGGGCTTGAACATAATCTTTTTGTGGGGATACAATCCAACCTGCAGCCTGGGTGTGGGAAATGAGGAGTGACTGCTACTGCAGGAGAGTTTCTTTGGGGAATGATGAAAACGTCCTAAAGTTAATTGTGAGGGTGGTTGCCCCACTCTATAAGCATACTAGAAACAACTCACTGACTTGTACACTTTAAATGGGTGAATTGTGTGGTGTATGAATTATAGCTCAATAAAACTGTCATCATAAAGCAAAACTCTAAACTATGATCCTGCCCTCCTGTAGTTTATGGTTTAGTTAAGGAAACCAGTTTGCTCACATCAAGCAAGTGAACAACAGAAGTCCCTACAGAATGAAACATCAGGTTGTGCCACATGATGATAAATATCGTAGATGCTTAGAAAGGAAGGAGATAAATGAGCATAGCCTAATCCCAGAGCACTTCATAGATAATGTGTGATTTAAATGAAACCTTGAAATATGAGTAGAATTTAAAATTACTTCTCCGGGCATTTAGAATGGCCTGAAATTCCCTCAATACCAGTGTTCTCTCTCTTGCTCGCTCTCTTTTTTTTTTTTTTTTGAAGTGGAGTCTCACTCTGCTGCCCAGACTGGAGTGCAAAGGCATGATCTCAGCTCACTGCAAACTCCGCCTCCCAGGTTCAAGCGATTCTCCTGTCTCAGCTTCCTCAGTAGCTGGGACTACAGGTGCCCACCACCATGCCTGGCTAATTTTTCTATTTTTAGTAGAGATGGGTTTTGCCAGGTTGGCTAGGCTGGTTTTGAACTCCTGACCTCAGGTGATCCGCTGGCCTCAGCCTCCCAAAGTGCTGGGATTATAGGTGTGAGCCACCATGGCCGGCCTAGCGTACTCTTTTGTCTCCAGCCTGTATTCGTCTGGTCCCTGTGCTCTGATCACTCCTTCTGGCCACTGACTCCCTGGGGCCATGTCTGGCTTCTGTGCTGGGTCCCATGCTGGGGATGCCAGCAGTGCAGCAATTGCCTGCATGGCGGGGTAGAAGGGACTGTCCCGTGTTTCTGCGCCTCCCGGGGGAGGTGTGGAGCCTGGGCTTTGCTAAAACAGAGATCCAATGAGAGTCCGCGGGTCTTGGGGAGAGAACAGTTTGCTGGTATTTTAGATACGCCCCTGGAAGAATCAGAGAGACTGGAATTCTGTCTCTGCAGCAGTCTTTAAGGAGAAATCGGAACCTATCCCTTGCAAGAAGTTAGGACTAAGCCCAAAGTGGGGAGAGGAAGAAACTGAAGCCAGGAGGATGGTGATTTTTAGAGGGCCCTCTGGTTGTTGCTATATGGAATGAAGAGGATTTCTTCCACTGGGGACCATAAAGAGTTGGTTTTGCATCATGTTGTGGACTCTGTGTAGATAATAGTAAGATGATTTTCTTTCTGGCAATGGCCTGTTCCTGCAGTCCCTGCCAGTTGCTGTGGGCACAAACGAGAGGTTTCGCCTGTTTACCTGTCTACGTTTCCCAATAGACCATAAGCAATCAGGGCTGGAACTGAGCCTTGCTTGTTTCAGTGTTTCTCTGACAAAGTGTAGCTCCTGGTGCATGGTGGTTCTCAATACATCTTATTGTGTGTATACGTTAGAGTTTATTTCTAGCTCTTAAGCACCAATTTCTTGTTTTACTTAATACACCCACTTAATATTGTCATAATTTCTTCAGAAATTGAAGAGAAAGTAATAGCCACTTGTAGAACATTGTGAACAGAATAAATCTCGATAGAGAACTATTTTCATACCATTGTACAAAGGTCAAGTAAAAATTAAGATAATGGCCAGGCATGGCGGCTCATGGCTGTAATCCCAGCACTTTGGGAGGCCGAGGCAGGTGGATCGCCTGAGGTCAGGAGTTCAAGACCAGCCTGGCCAACATAGTAAAACCCCATCTCCACTAAAAGTACAAAAAATTAGCTGGGCATGGTGGCAGGTGCCTGTAATCCCAGCTACTCGGGTGGCTGAGGCAGGAGAATTACTTGAACCCGGGAGGCAGAGGTTGCAGTGAGCCGAGATCGTGCCATTGCACTCCAGCCTGGGCGACAAGAGCGAAACTCTGTCTCAAAAGCAATAATAATAATAATTATTATTATTATTTTAAGTAATGCTATCTCAAAAAAAAATAATAATTATTTTAAGTAATGCTGTTAACATTACCTGAAGGCCATCACCATTATGTTATGTAGCATATTTTCTTATATTATACCACTTATTTAAATTCCTTTTTCTTCCAAGAAGAATGTTGAGTGTTTTACAACAAATAACATACAAAAATGAGGCCCAGTGCGGTGGCTCACGCCTGTAATCCCAGGACTTTGCAAGGTCGAGGTGGGTGGATCACCTGAGGTCAGGAGTTCAAGACCAGCCTGGCCAACATGGTGAAACCCTGTCTCTACTAAAAATACAAAAATTAGCTGGGCGTGGTGGCGGGTGCCTGTAGTCCTAGCTACTCACAAGGCTGAGACAGGAGAATCGCTTGAACCTGGGAGGCAGAGGTTGCAGTGAGCCAAGATAATGTCTTTGCAGTCCAGTCTGGGTAATAAGAGCAAAACTCCATGTCAAAAACAAACAAAACAAAACAAAACAAAAAAAACAAAACATATAAAAATGGGCCATAGATTCTCAAACTTAACTGAGCATTAGGATACCTGGGGTGTTTGTGTAGAATGCAAATTTCTGAATTTCACTTCTAGAGTTTCCGATTAACAGGTCTGTGAGGGGTCTGGAAATCAGCATTTTTAACAGACACCTACAATGACTGATGCAGGTGGTTCCCAGGCCACACTTTGAGAAAAACTGCAATAGAATCTCCAAACTGAAAATCAGGATTTAAGAGAAGAAGTCATATAAAAATGGTGGAACTGAAAGGTTCAATACGGTGGCTCTCACTGAGTTTATAGTTATTTTGAGGTTCTTGGCAACTCTTGCAAAAAGAGAGGGAGAGAGGGAGGTGATAGTTTACCTAGCTCTTATTATTGAAAAAGTAGGATATACTAGTTCCTTAAAGAAAGTATTTTCCTAATATTGGACACTAAAGAGTTGTTTTTGTTTTTGTTTGAGACGGAGTCTCACTCTCTCACTCAGGCTGAAGTGCAATGGTGTGATCTCGGCTTACCACAACCATCGCCTCCCAGGTTCAAGCAAGTCTCCTGTCTCAGCCTCCCAAGTAGCTGAGATTACAGGCATCCACCACCACATCTGGCTAATTTTTGTATTTTTAGTAGACATGGGGTTTCACCATGTTGGCCAGGCTGCTCTCTAACTCCTGACCTCAGGTGATCTACCTGCCTCAGCCTCCCAAAGAGCTGGGATTACAGGTGTAAGCCCCTGTGCCTGGCGTTAAAAGGTATTTCTTACAAGGGGACTTTACAGAGAGGTTTACTCTGAGGGCTACTTCCAAGGCTGGACACAGAAAAGGATGTTCGCTGAATGGGACGTTACCAGTGGCTCCATTCTCAGGAATGCAGCAGCAGGAACAAGGGTAAAGCCACATGCAGATTAAGTTTTGTTCAACAAATATTGATTTGCCATTTACTATGTGGCAGATATTCTACTAAACACTTGTGAAACAGAGAGTAAGACAGGTCCTGCTCCTGAGAAGCTGATGAGCAAGTGACACAGGGGCTGGCAGGAGAAGCCAAAGGTTGTGCCCCGAGCACGCAGCTGCCCTAACAGGTGGGCAGAGTTCAGGTCTAGGAAGTGGGTTGTGCAGGAGAGTTGTTCAACATGTGATTGGAAAATGCTGAGATGTTTGGACCGAGGCAAGAAACTACACCTTTTATTAGGGTGAACTTTTCACATGGGTCTTAACTCTGCTCACAGAATCCAGGGCCTCACCTGACAGGAGCCACACCAGGCCAGAGAGGGCATCTTAAGTGATGTCTATCACCATGTCCAGCAGATAATGACTGGCTTTCCACATGAATTAGGTTCCAGATTATGGTGTGAGGAAAATGATGTTTAATCCAAATTCCTCTAGCAAAACTCCTTATATTATCCATTAAGTGAAGTATACATATACACAATATATGTAGACCTATATAGTAGAATAATCAATAGAATATATGCAAAATATAAATTTCAGAGTGTTTTATGTTATATCATTTCAATTATTTTCCTCTCTGTACCCATTGTCCAAGCACAAATAGCTGCTTCACCTAAGCTAAATGCATCTATAATGAGATGCCACTGCAAGAGATGGTGCCCTCTATAGAATTCTTCTTTTGCAACAACTACAAAAACAGATTTCATAGGAACTGGTACTTACAACCCTCTTCAATAAAATCTGAATGCTAAACACTGAAGTATAAGCCAGTTAAGATGATTCTAGCACTAAGCACTCAGTAAATAGGGTCTACAGTAGAGTGTTCAGCAGGCTAACTTGAATTAAGTAGAATTTACAGAGCCTAGAATTGCTGAATTCTAGATACTTTATCTCTATGACACTCCCAAAATATTGCCATTCAGTAGGGCTCTTTGTAAGAGTTGGCTGATGTGTTAATCTGTTCTCATGCTGCTAATAAAGACATACCCCAGACTGGGGAATTTATAAAGGAAAGAGGATTACTGGACTCACAGTTTCACATGGCTGGGGAGGCATCACAATCATGGTGGAAGGCAGAGGAGGAGCAAAGTCACATCTTACATGACAGCAGGCAAGAGAGCTTGTGTAGGGGAACTCCCCTTTGTAAAACCATCAGATCTCAGGAGACTCATTCACTATCAAAAGAACAGCAGGAGAAAGACCCGCCCCCAAGATTCAACTACCTTCCACTCGGTAGCTCCCATGACAGGTAGGAATTATGGGAGCTACAATTCAAGATGAGATTTGGGTGGGGACACAGCCGAACCATATCAACTGGCAAAAAGCTTAACCCTTTGCTCCCTGGTAAGGGCTGCGGTGCTGGTGTTCTCTATTGCTAACTCAAATCAGTTCTTTTTGGGAAATCAAAAGAGGTGATTATAGAGGTGATCTTCAAATACGGAAGTTGTGGAGCCTAGCTTATGATTTTGACAGAGTGGAAAGGTATCCCACATTCACAAAGAGTGGCCACGTAAATACACATTTTTCTCAGGAACAGCTTTGGACTCACCTTAGTATTTAAACAAATGTTACCCTGAGACCCTGGATTCCTCACCCTATAAAGCAAGGCAGAAATAGTTTTGGTCTGGAAAAAGTTTCAAAATAGATGCTACTGGCTGTCCACCATGGACATATAAAGCCTTCATGAGTGGCCTGTCTGATTTTGAGCAACATGGCTTATCTGTTGTGGTCATTAGAATAAATTAGTCTTAAAATATATTAGGTTTCTGATCCCAGCCTATCCCCAACTTGCTTTCATTGCACGGCTGGGTTCTTGCCTCATGTACACACCCTCCCTGACACCTGAACAGCCCTTGTATTAAGGTCCTTCCTTTTCTGTGTTGGCAGCTCATAGTGACCTCACTTTGTCAACAATGGGGATAGGCTGGCTTCTTTACACCTAATCACCTACGGATGGAATTCTAAAGCAGCATTGTCCCAGAGAGCCTACAATTACAGGATGTAAAGCTTGAAAATGCTGTAAACCATTACAGAACAATTCTATTACTTTCCTGAATTCTGAATACAAATTATATTACCCTGACAGTAAAGTGTAGCTGGTAATCATGATTTGGCTTATATAAGAAGTTTACTTTATTATTTAATTTGTGGAGATTATGGCTCAATTTGCTTACACACTTGCATGTTTTTACCAAGCTTGAGATACACATACAGATTGGCTGCCTCTGAAGTCAACCTGTTGGGCCAGCCTAAGGGTTTGGATTTTTTTTTTTTTTTTTGAGACGGAGTCTTGCCCTGTCACCCAGGCTGGAATGCAATGGCTCAATCTCAGCTCACTGCAACCTCTGCCTCCCAGGTTCAAGTGATTCTCCTGCCTCAGCCTCCTGAGTAGCTGGAATTACAGGCGCCCGCCACCATGCCTGGCTAATTTTTGTATTTTAGTAGAGATGGGGTTTCACCATGTTGGCTAGGCTGGTCTTGAACTCCTGACCTCAGGTGATCTGCTCGCCTTAGCCTCCCAAAGTGCTGGGATTACAGGTGTGAGCCACCACACCCAGCCAAGGGTTTGGATTTCTATGGTGCCTGCTTGGAGGCTGACTTGGAGTCTTGACTGACAAGGCTTCTGGGCCAGTCTTAAGGCAGAGTTTTTCTTGGCATATAACCTAATACACATGAGACCAGTCCATCCCAGCAGGAGTAGGTCTTGTCAGAGGTGTTGTGTGGTAATTCTAAAACTATAAGCATTTTTCCAACAGGTCATTACTTATCTCAAAGACTTTGTAAATAGAGTGTGACTCCAATCTTCCTACAAAATAATGAGCCCACAGTGTAAGGATTGATTTTTGATAAGCCTGGAGATACCAAATTGAATTGGATTCACAATAGAGCAGACAGAGCTCCTGGGGCTCCTTGGAAGTGGAACAGGATTCTCAGGGGTGGGCACTGCCGGTAGACCCACTTGCATTGCACCTGAAAGGGGAAACACGGACATGAATGAAACATTTGAGTGTCCTTTCTTTGCCAGATCTGCCACTAGGTCCTTTATGTGTTAGTTCATTAAAACGGATGCCATATGTTAGATTCTATACCTCTGAAAGATCAGGAAACTGAGGCTCAAGAGATTGGTAACTTGTCCAAGATGATATACTGAATAGGTGGCAGAGCCAGAATTCAGATCTGGATCCATCTGACTCCACAGTATTATACTTACCTCTCATCCTGGGACTATTATGAGAAAATTTATAATCACCTTGATCATTCTAATAAGAAATTGACATGAATAAAAATATTCATCCCTCTTGTGTGTAGATACACAGATGCTTGTTGTTTACTCTAAATATTGGGGTTATTTTTTAGTTGCATCTTTTCAAAATTGTGGTAAAATATATACAAACATAAAATTTACCATTGTAACCCTTCTAAAGTGTACAGTTTAGTGGCATTAAGTACACTCACGTTGTTGGCAACCATCAGTACGATCCATTCTCTAGAACTTTCTTCATCTTCTCAAATGAAACCTCTGTACCCATTAAATACTAAGCCCCCTCCCTCCTTCCCCTCTTCCAAATGTTTTGTGTAGGGTTTGATGCACATGAAGGAGTTTAGGCCCTGACTTCTCCCATTCATTCCTCTTTCCCTCCAGAGCTTTCTCAAATAGGAAGGTGAGATCGAAGTTTCGCAGGTCAAACGTGGAGAAGAGTATAAACGATTAATGGTGAGTAGAGTTTCCAGGAAACTCTGTTAGGGGATGAAGCTAAGAAATGAAGCCTGTTGGGGTTTTCTGCTCCCTTCTGAAAAATAGACTTTGAGGGCCCACTTAGTTCACTTACGCAGCAGCCACAGAGAACCTCAAGCTGCCCTCATCCTCCCAATTGCTAGAAAGGAGAAGACAGAGGGAGGAGGAATACTTTACATAGAGGGGACAGGATGTGAAGGGAAGTCCAGGCTGACTGATGGTCACAAACCTACCAGAGCCACAGGCTGGGCCACCTGTGACCTGAGACATGTAATCTATCTCCTAGTAAGACATGACCCAGGGAACACCAAGCGCCCCCCTCCCCATCCCACCCCACAGCAGGTGTCCTCACTCTGTATTCCTGTGTCATGGCAGGGAACAGCAAATCCTGTCTGCTTTGGAAACATGAACAGGGATGATAAATATTCTTGAGCATTTGAGCTATGCCAAGAGCATGACTGAAAACCAGAAATAAACAAGAGGCCTTGAGCCAAGAGGAGGTCACAGTAACAATCTCATTATCCAAGCAAACTTCATGCTCACAGGATTTCAGGGCTTTGTCATTGTCTACCCAGAAGGAGATGGCATCACGTTCTCTCAGCACAAAAATATTTAAATTTTCTCTTTGGTCTAAATCTGTATTCAGTTTGCTTTTAACTTTTCTTAATATTTTTTACAATCAAATATAGTGCTTTATTGGAAAGTGTTGCCTTATTTTGAAAAAAATGACTAAATCCTTTGTGCTACTTTTCTGTTTGCACTAATTGGTACAATCTTCAAGTAGATGCCAACAAAGCAAGCACTGAGGTTGCAGCTACTACCCAGTTACAGGAGCTAAGGGAATCTTTTTCACATTTTATTTGCGTAGTGATATAATTATCTATGGTAGTTACAAGTTTACATTGTTCCTATTACTAGTGTTATGCTGGAGCTTTTCCAGCAGTATAAAGCATTGCTGTCCTTCTATAATTACAATACCAAACTCTTATATGGTGCTTACCATATCCCACACACTGTTCCCTATATATAAACCATTTAATTCCACAATCTTTTAAGGTAAGCACTTATTTGCTTCACTTAACAGATGAGGGAACTGAGCCAACAACAACAAAAAAATTTTGAAGTTTTTTAAGAGACAAGGTCTTGCTCTGTCACCCAGGCTGGGGTTCAGTGGCATGATCATAGCTCACTGCAGCCTCAAATTCCTGGGCTCAAGCATCCTCCCACTTCAGCCTCCCAAGTAGCTGGGACTTACAGGCACATGCCACCAAGCCCAGTTAATTATTTAATTTTTTTGTAGAGATGGGGTCTTGCTATAGTGCCCGGGTTGGTCTTGAACTCCTGGGCTCAAGCAATCCTCCCACCTCAGTCTTTTGAGTACCTATGACTACAGGTGCACACCATCAAGTCTGGCTAATTCTTTTCATTTTTTGTAAAGACAGGGTCTTCACTATGTTGCCCAAGCTGGTCTCAGACTCCTGGCTTCAAGCGATCCTCCTGCCTCAGCCTCCCAAAGTTCTGGAGTTATAGGTATGTGCCACCACACCAGGCCCCAAGCAAAAATTTTGAAAGCTATTTCTTTATATCAAGAGATAGGGATATATTGTATAACACGCACACAAACGAGTTTTTCCTCACTAGCCAAATGTGTGTGTGTGTGTGTGTGTGTGTGTATTTTTTTTTTTTTTGGTAGACTATTTTTTAGATCAGTGTTAGGTTCACACCAAAACTGAGTGGAAGGTACAGAGATTTCCCTTTTACCTGGTGATCCCACTCATGCAACTCACGCATAGCCTTCCCCATTATTAATCTCCTTCAACAGAGTGGTATATCTGCCACAAAGTATCAGCCTACACGGAGACATCTTCTCATCCAAAGTCCACAGTTTACATTACGTTTCACTCTTAGCTTTGCATATTCTATGAGTTTGGACAAATTTATAGTGACATGACTCTGCCACTGTAATGATATACAGAGTAGTCTCATTGCCCTAACAATCCTCTGTGCTCTGCCTATTCACCTTTCCCTCCCGGCAACCCTTGGAAACCACTGATCTTTTTACTATCTCCATAGATTTGCATTTTCCAGGTTGTCATAGAGTTGGAATCATATAGTATGTTGTCGTTTCAGATTGGCTCCCTTCACTTAGTAATAGACATTTAAGACTTTTCTACGTCTTTTCCTGGCTTGATAGCTCATTTCTTTTTACTGCTGAATCGTATTCCACTGGCTGGATACACCACAGTTCATTTATCCATTCAATAAATGGACATCTATTTTCTAAAGGACATCTTGGTTTCTTCCAAATTTTGGCAATTATGAATAAAGGTGTCATAAACATCTGCATGCAGGTTTTGTGTGGAAATAACACTTCAACTTCCTTGAGTAAATGCCAAAGGGCACAATTGCTGGATTGTATGGGAAGAGTATGTTTAGTTTTGTAAGAAACCACCAAACTGTCTTCCAAAGTGGCTGTACCATTTTGTATTCCCACAAGCAATGAATGAGAATTCCTACCGTGGTTGGTCTTACCTTCCAGTTCAGTGGAATCATTGTTGTGTCTCCTCATGAAAGGGAGTCATGGTGTTGGCTGGGGTGATTGATCCTGACTCCCAAGGGAAAGTTGGTCTACTACTCCACAACTGAAGTAAGAAAGAGCATATGTGGAATACAGGAGGTCACGTGGGGGCATTCTTAGTATTACTATATCCTGTGATTAAGTTACAAAACCCCAGTCCAGCCAGGATTATTAATGTCCCAAATCCTTCAGGAATAAAGTTTTGGGTCACAACACCAAAGAAGAATCTCAACCAGCTGAAGAGCTTGCTGAAGGCTGAAGCTTGCTGAAGGCAAAGGGAATGCAGAACATGTAGTAGAAGGTTCCTCCTTCCTCCACCCATAGTTAAAAATACTAGCTACCACCATGACTACAAGATCAGTTAGGACTGTAATTGTCATGATTATTTTCTCCTATGTTGCTATGAATATGTGTGTGTATAATCTTTGTTTTCCTTCCTTTCTTATTGCCTTATCATGTAACCTTAGATGTACTGATTTTATATCATAGTATTTCGGTATTGTTAACTTTACATCATAGTATCTGAGTTATGAGATGCAAAGGAGAAGAGTTAAGTATCACTAAAGGACCTTACCTCCTTTCCTGAAGAAGAGGTTTGTGTGCTTTTGATTGTTTGCAGGATAGTTGTGTGGTATGTTAGGCAGAATTATGACCTTTTCGTCATATGGATTGGGGAGATGTGCATGGGTACCAAGTTGACAAGGGTGAATTTGTGAAGGTTAATTCTATGTGTCAATTTGAGTGGGCTTAGCGGCACCTGAATGAAACACTGTTTCTGAGTGGGTCTGTCAGGGTGTTTCCAGATGAGATTACCATTTGAATATCCATGGATTTAGTTGATTACCCTCCCCATTGTGGCTGTCATCCACAACAGCAATCAACCAATCCATTGAGGGCCTCAGTAGAACAAAGGTGGAGGAGGGAGGAATTTGCTCCCCCCCTCCTCTTTTTTACCTTCCTTACTGCTGAATCTAGGACATCTCATATCATCTTCAGACTGGGATTTACATCAGTAGTTCCCCTTGTTCTCAGGCCTTCAAACTCAGAGTAAATTACACCACCGGCTTTCCTGGGTCTCCAGCCTGCAGACAACAGATTGTGGGACTTCTCAGCCTCCATAATCGTGTGAGCCAAGTCCACCTAGTAAATCTTTTACATCTATTGGTTCTATTTCTCTGCAAAACCCTGACTAACACAGATGCAGCATTTGGCGTTGTCAGAGTTGTGGATTTTGGCCACTCTAATAGGTGTGTAGTGGTATCTCATTGTTGTTTTAAGTTGCGCTTGCTGCATTTCCTAATGACATATGATGAGCGTATCTTCATAAGCTTATTTGTCATCTGTATATCTTCTTTGGAAGTGTCTGCTATGTTCTGTGTCTGTTTTTTAAATTGGGTTGACTGTTTTCTTATTGTTGAGTTTTAAGAGTACTTTGTATATTTGTATAACAGTCCTTTATCAGATATATCTTTTGAAAATATTTTCTTTCAGTCCATAGCTTGTCTTTTACTCTCTTGAAAGTGTCTTTCAGCTAGGCGCAGTGGCTCATGCCTGTAATCCCAGCACTTTGGGAGGCCGAAGCAGGTGGAACACTTGAGGCCAGGAGTTTGAGACCAGCCTGGTCAACATGGTGAAACCCTGTCTCTATTAAAAATACAAAAATTAGAAGGTGTGATGATGCATGCCTGTAATCCCAGCTACTCGGGAGGCTGACGCAGGAGAATCATTTGAACCCAGGAGGTGGAGGCTGTAGTGAGCTAAGATCATGCTACTGCACTTTGGCCTGGGTGACAGCAAGATTCTGTCTAAAAAAAAAAAAAAAAATGTGTTTTTCACAGGGCAGAAATTTTTTATTTTAAGGAAGTACAACTAATCAATTTTTTTTTCCTGGGTTATGTCTTTGGTTTTATATCTAAAATTCATCATTAAACTCAAAGTCATCTAGATTTTCTCCTACGTTATCTTGTAGGAGTTCTATAGTTTTGTGGAGTTTTTCTAATTTTTTTAATATTTAAAACTTTTGTAGGTACGCAGTAGGTGTATATATTGATGAGGTGCATGAGATATTTTGATATAGGCATACAATACATAGTAATCACATCAGGGGAAATTGGGGTATCTAGCACCTCAATAATTAATCATTTCTTTGTATTATAAACCATCCTATTAAACTATTTTCCTTATTTTAAAATGTACAATAAATTATTGTTGACTGTAGTCACCCTATTGTGCTATCAAATACTAGATCTTATTCATTCTTACTAACTACATTTGTCTACCCATTAACTATCCCCACTTCCTTTCCATCCCCTGACTACCCCTCCCAACCGCTGGTACTCATTTTTCTACTCTCTATCTCCATGAGTTCAATTTGCTTTAATATTTTTAGCTCCCACAAATAAGTAATAACATGCAAATTTTGTCTTTCTGTGCCTCAACTTATTTCACTTAACATAATGACCTCCAGTTCCATCCATGTTGTTGCAAATGACAATGACAGGCTCTCATTCTTTTTTTTTTTTTTTTTTTTTTTGAGATGGAGTCTTGCTTTGTTGCCCAGGCTAGAGTGCAGTGGCATGATCTCAGCTCACTGCAACCTCTGCCACCTGGGTTCAAGCGATTCTCCTGCCTCAGCCTCCCCAGTAGCTGGGATTACAGGCGCATGCCACCATGCCTGGCTAATTGTATTTTTAGTAGAGACAGGGTTTCAGCATCTTGACCAGGCTGGTCTTGAACTCCTGACCTCATGATCCACCCATCTCAGTCTCCCAAAGTGCTGGGATTACAGGCGTAAGCCACCATGCCTGACTGGATCTCATTGTTTTTTATGGTTGAATAGTATTCCATTGTGTATATGTCCCGCATTTTCCTCATCCATTTGTCTGTTGATGCACACTTGGTTGCTTCCAAATGTTGGTTATTGTAAATAGTGCTGCAATAAACGTGGAAGTGCAGATATCTCTTCAATATACCAATTTCCTTTCTTTTGGGTATATGCCTAGCAGTGGGATTGCTGGATCATATTGTGGTTCTATTTCTAGTTTTTCAAGGAATGTTCAAACTGTTCTCCATAGTGGTTGTACTAATTTACATTCCCGCCAACAGTGTATGAGGGTTCCTTTTTCTCCACATCCTTGCCAACATTTTTATTGCCTGTCTTTTCAATAAAAGCCATTTTAACTGTAGTGAGATGATATCTCATTGTCATTTTGATTTGCATTTCTCTGATGATCAATAATGTTGAGCACCTTTTCATATACCTGTTTGCCATTTATATATCTTCTTTTGAGAATATCTGTTCAGATCTTTTGCTCATTTAAAAAATTGGGTTATTAGATTTTTTTCCTATTGAGTGGTTTGAGCTCCTTATATGTTCTGGTTATTAATCACTTGTCAGATGGAAAGTTTGCAAATATTTTCTCCCATTTTGTGGGTTGGTTTTTCACCTTGTTGATTGTTTTCTTTGTTGTGCAGAAGCTTTCTAACTTGATGTGATCCCACTGGTCCATTTTTGCTTTGGTTACCTGTGCTTGTGGGGTATTACTGAAGAAATACCTGCCCCGACCAATGTCCTAGGGGTTTTCTCTAATGTTTTCTTTAAGTAGTTTCAAGTTGGAAGTTTTAGATTTAAGTTTTTGATCCATTATGGTTTTATTTTTGTATACGGCAAGAGATAGGGGTCTAATTTCATTCTTCTGCATAAGGATATCCAGTTTTCCCTGCACCATTTATAGAAGAGACTGTACTTTCCCCCAATGTATGTTCTTGGCACCTTTGATGAAAATGAGTTAACTGTAGACGTATGAATTTGATTCTGGGTTCCCTCTTGTATTCCATTGGTCTGAATGTCTGCTTTTATGACAGTACCATGTTATTTTGGTTAGTATAACTCTGTAGTATAATTTGAAGTCAAGTAACGTGATTCCTCCAGTTTTGTTCTTTTTGCTGAGGATAGTTTTGTCTGTTCTGAATCTGTTGTGGCTCTACATAAATTTTAGGATATTTTTTGTATTTCTGTGAAGAATGTCATTGGTATTTTGATAAGGATTGCATTGAATATCTAGATTGCTTAGGTAGTATGGACATTTTAACAATATTGATTCTTCCAATCTATGAACACTGAATACCTTTCCTTCTTTTGCATGTCCTCTTCAATTTATTTCATCAATGTTTTACAGTTTTTATTGTAGATATCTTTCATTTCTTTGGTTAATTCCTAAGTGTTTTATTTTATTTGTAACTATCGTAAATGGAATTCCTTTCTTGATTGCTTTTTCAGATTGTTTGCTGTTGTCATACAGAAATACTACTCATTTTTGTATGTTGATTTTGTATCCTGCAACTTTACTAAATTTATCAGTTCTAATCATTTTTTGGTGGAGACTTTGAGTGTTTTCCAATATAGAATAATATCATCTGCAAATAAGGATCATTTGACTTCTTCCTTTCCAAGTTGGATGTCCTTTATTTCTTTTTCTTATTGAATTGCTCTAGCTAGAACTTCCAGTATTATGTTGAATAACAGTAGTGAAGGTGGGCATCCTTTTCATGTTCCAGATCTTAGAGGAAAGCCTTTCAGTTTTTCCCTGTTCAGTATGATACTAGTTGTGGGTCTGTCATATATGGCTTTCATTGTGTGGAGGTATGTTCCTTCCATAACCAACTTTTTGAGGACTTTTATTATGAAGAATGTTAAGTTTTATCAAATTCTTTTTCAGCATCAATTGAAATAATTATATGGTTTTTGTCCTTCATTCTTTTGATATGATATATTACTTTAGTTGTGTCCTTGCATCTATGGAATAAATCCCACTTGATCATGATGAATGATCTTTTTAATGTATTGTCAAATTTGGTTTCCTAGTATTTTGTTAAGGCTGTTTGGATCAATGTTCATCAGGAATTTTGGCCTGCAGTTTTCTTTTTTTGACGTGTCTGTGTCTGGTTTTGGTATCAGGGTAAAACTTGCCTCATACAATGAGTTTGGAAGTATTCCCTCATCCTCTATTTTCTGGAATAGTTGAGTAGAATTGGTATTAGTTCTTCTTTAAATGTTTGGTAAAATTCAGCAGTGAAGCCATCTGGTCCAGGGCTTTTCTTTACTGGAGATTTTTTATTACAGCTTCAATCTTGTTGCTTGTTATTAATCTGTTCAGGTTTTGGATTTTTCATGATTCAATCATGGTGGTTTGTAAGTGTCTAGGAATTTATCCATTTCTTCTAGGTTTTCCAATTTATTGGTATATAGTTGCTCACAGTAGCCTCTAATAATCTTTGGAAATTCTGTGGATCAGTTGTAATGTCTCCTTTTTCATCTGACTTAACTTATTTAGATTTCTACTCTTTTTTCTTAGCCTGAAAAATGGTTTGTTGATTTTGTTCATCTTTTTAAAAAGCCAACTTTTCATTTCATTGATTTCTTGTGTTGTTTTCTTCATTTCAATTTTGTAAACTTCTGTTCTCATCTTTATTATTTCTTTTACTAAGTTTGGGTTTGGTTTGCTTGTGCTTTTATAGTTCTTCAAGATACACCATTAGGTTATTTAATTTTTTTCTACTTTTCTGATATAGGTGCTTATCACTATAAACTTTTCCTTAGTACTGCTTTTGCTGTATCCCATAGGTTTTGGCATGTTGTGTTTCCATTATCATTTGTTTCAAAAAAATTTTTAAATTCCTTTCTGAATTTCTTCACTGACTCACTGGTCATTCAGGAGCATATTGTTTAATTTCCATGTATTTGTATAGTTTCCAGAATTTCTCTTGTTATTTATTTCTAGTCTTATTCCATTGTAGTCAGAAAAGATACTTTATATAATTTCGATTAGAAAAAATTTTTTTGAGATGGAGTCTCGCTTTGTTGCCCAGGCTGGAGTGCAATGGCACAATCTTGGCTCACTGCAACCTCCGCCTCCTGGGTTCAAGCGATTCTCCTGCCTCAGCTTCCTGAGTAGCTGGGATTACAGGTGCATGCCACCATGCCCTGCTAATTTTTGTATTTTTAGTAGAGACAGGGTTTCACCATGTTTATCAGGCTGATCTCGAACTCCTAACCTTGTGATCCACCCACCTTGGCCTCCCAAAGTGCTGGGATTACAGGCGTGAGCCACCACACCCAGTCAATTTTTTTTTTAATTTTTAAAGACTTGTTTTGTGGTCTAATATCTGTTATATCCTTGAGAATGATCCATGTGCTGAGGAGAAGAATGTGTATTCTGCAGCCATTGGATAAAGTGTTCTGTAGATATTGATTAGGTCGATTTGGTCTATACTGAAGATTAAGTCAGATGTTTCTTTGTTGATTTTCTGTCTGGATGATCTATTCAATGCTGAAAGTGGGATGTTGAAGTGTCTAGATATTATTGTATTGAGGTCTATTTGTCTTTTTAGCTCTAATAATATTTGTTTTTATATATCTAGGTGCTCCAGTGTTGGGTGTATACATATTTAAAATTGTTGTATCCTTTTGCTGAATTGACCCCTTTATGATTATAGAATGACTTTTGTCTCTTTTATAGTTTTGTCTTGAAATCTATTTTGTCTCACATAAGCATAGCTGCTTCTGCTCTTTTTTGGTTTACACTTGCATGGAATATCTTTTTCCATCCCTTTATTTTCAGTCTTTGAGTGTGTTTATAGGTGAAGTGTGTTTCTTGTAGGCAAAGATTGTTGGGTTTTTTTCTTTTTTTTTAAATCCATTCAGCCACTCATTTCTGTGTTTTATATTTAGATCTGTGATGTAGTTTGAACCAATATTTGTAAAGGGTATAAGGTCTGTGTCTAGGTTTTTTGTTTGTTTTTGGTTTTTTTTTTTGAGATGGAGTCTTGCTCTGTCACTTAGGCTGGAGTGCAATGGCATAATCTTGGCTCACTGCAACCTCCCCCTCCCAGGTTCAAGCGATTCTCTTGCCTCTGCCTCCTGAGTAGCTGGGATTACAGGTGCATGCCACCAGGCCCAGCTAATTTTTGTATTTTTAGTAGAGACAGGGTTTCACCATGTTGGTCAGGGTGGTCTTGAACTCCTGACCTTGTGATCCACCTCCCCCAGCCTCCCAAAGTGGTGGGATTACAAGTATGAGCCACCACACCAGGCTGGGTTTTTTTTTTTTTTTTTTTTTTTGCATGCGTATGTCTACTTGTTCCAGCAGCATTTGTTGAAAAGCCTGTCTTTTCTCCATTGTATTATCTTTGCTCCTTTGTCAAAGATCACTTGACTATATTTATGTGCGTATATTTTAGGACTTTTCTGTTCCATTGATCTATTTGTTTATTCGTTCACAAATACCACACTGTCTTGGTTACTGTAGCTTATAGTACGTCTTAAACTTACATAATGTCAGTTCTCCAACTTTGTTCTACTTCAATATTATGTTGGTTATTCTGGGGCTTTTGCCTCTCCATATAAACTTTAGAATAAGTTTGTTGGATATCCACAAAACAACTTATTTGGATTTTGATTGGGATTATGTTGAATTTATAGATCAAGTTGTAAAGAACTGACATCTTGACAATATTGAGTTGTCCTATCCGTGAACATGAAATGTCTCTCCATTTATTCAGTTGGTCTTGTTTTTTTCATTAGTAGTTTCTAGTTTTCCTCATATAGGTCTTGAACATATTTTGTTAGATTTGTAACTAAGTATTTCATTTTTAGGGGTCCTAATGTAAATGATATTGCATTTTTTAGTTGAAATTCCACTTTTTTATTGCCAGTAAATAGGAAAGTGATTGAATTTTGCATTAATTTGCATTCTTCAACCTTGCTATAATGACTTAGTAGTCCCAGGGTTTTGTGGGGAGTTTTTTTGTTTTTTTCTTTGGATTTTCTACATAGACAATCATGGCCTCTGTGAACAAATACAGTTCTATTTCTTTTTTTCCAATTTGTATATTTTTATTTCCTTTTCCTGACTTACTGCATTAGCTGGGACTTCCATTATGATGCTGAAAAGCAGTAGTGAGAGAGAAGACATCCTTGCCTTGTTGCTGATCTTAGTGGGAAAGCTTCTTGTTTCTTACCACTTAGTATGATATTCGCTGTAGGTCTTTTGTAGGTATTCTTTATCAAGTTGAGGAAGTTTTACTCTTTTCTACTTTATTGAGAGTTTTTATCATGAAATAGTCTTGCATTTTATCCAATGTTTCTTCTGCATCTGTTAATATGATCATATGATTCTTCTTCTTTGCTTGTTGATGCGATGGATTGCACTAATTGATTTTCAAATGTTGAACCAGCCTTGGGGATAGCTCTGATTTGGTTGTGGTATATAATTCTTTTAATGTAACATTGGATTTGATTTGCTAATATTTTAGGATTTTTGCAACCACATTCTTGAGAAATAGTGGTCTGTAGTTTTCTTCTAATACCTTTGTCTGGTTTTGGTACTAGAGTAATGCAGGCCTTACAAAATGAGTTAAGAAGTAATCCCTCTGCTTCTATCTTTTGAAAGAGATTGTAAAGAAGTGATATAATTTCCTCCTTAAATGTTTGGTAGAATTCACTCATAAACCCATCTAGCACTGGTACTTTCTATTTTGAAAAGTTATTAATTAATTCATTCAATTTCTTCAATAGGTATAGGCCTATTAAGATTGTTTCTTCTTGTATGACTTTTGGCAGACTGGATCTTTGAAGGAATTATTCCCATTTCATCTAAGTTATCAAATCTGTGGACACAAGAGTTATTCAAAGTATTGCTTGATTATTCTTTCAATTTCTCTGGAATCTGTATGTATATATAATTGAATACATTGTTGTTATTATTATGTTGAACAAACTGTTGTTAGATAATTAAGAACAAGAAAAATAAAAGGTTTTCTTCCCTTACTTATTCCTTCCTTGATGCTCTTCCTTTACTTATGTAGATGGTAGTTTCAGACCTATATCATTTTTCTTCTCTCTGAAGATCTTCTTTTAACATTTCTTGCCAAGGATGTGTACTGGCAACAATTTCCCTCAATTTCTGTCTGTCTGAGAAAGTCTTAATTTCTCATCACCTTTTGAAGGATAATTTCACAGGGCACAGAATTCTAGGTTTGTGGTGTTTTTTCTGTCCACGCTGAATATAAAATTCCACTTTCTATTTGCCTGCATGGTTTCTGAGAAGTCACATGTAATTTTCATCTTTGCTCCTTTATAGGTAAAGTTTTTTTCTCTCTGGCTTCTTTCAAGATATGTTATCTTTACCTCTGATTTTCTAAAGTCTAAAAATGATATGCCTAGGTAGAGTTTTCTTTTGTTTTGTTTTGGAATTTGTCTTGTTTTGTGTTCTCTGAGCTTTTTCAATCTATAGTTTGGTGACTGAAGACAATTTGGGGGAAATTCTCAGTCATTACTGTTCAAATATTTCTTCTGTTCCTTTCTCTCATTCTTTTCCTTCTGGTGTCTCCATTATGTGTATGTCCCACTCTTTTTTGGATATTCTGTTCTGTTTCTTTCTTTCTTTTTTCCAGTCTTTTTTTTCTGTTTGCTCTTTAGTCTGGGAGGTTTCTACTGAGATACCTTCAAGTTTACAGATTCTTTCTTCAGCTATATGCAGTCTGCTAATAAGACATCAAAGGCATTCTTCATTCTGATTACACTGCTTTTGATCTCTAGCATTTATTTTTGGTTCTTTCTTGGGATTTCCATCCCTCTGCTTACATTGCCCATCTGTTCTTGCATGCTGTCTACTTTATCCATTACAGCCCTGAGCATGTTAATAATAGTTGTTTTAAATTCTCAGCCTAATAATTCCACCATCCCTGACATATTTTAGGCTGGTTCTCAGGCTTTCTCTGTCTCTTCAAACTACATTTTTGCCTTTCAATATGTCTCGTAATTTTTTCTTGATAGCTGGACGTGAGGCACTGGGTAAAAGGAACTGCTGTCAATTAGCCTTTAGTAATGTGGTGGTATGGTGTCGGGGTGGGGAAGTGTTCTATAATTTCGTTGATTAGGTATCTGTCCTTTAGGGAGCCTGTGCCTCTGGACTGTGAACTTCACAGATGTGTCTCAGTTCCCAACCCACACAGGTGGACTGAATGGCTAGAGTGGGTTGGCGTTGGGCATTTATTTTCCCTGGGTCAGTTAGGCTCTGACGAAACCCCAGCAGGTTGTTAGGCTCTGGTTAAATAATTTCTCCTGAGGGCAGGCGTTGTTAAGAACACAGTTTTCTGGTGTATTTCAAAATGGTTCCCTTTCTCCTCCCCATGCCAGAAGGAGGGGGTTCTTCTCCAATATTCACTGTGAGGAACTGTTTGAGCTCCTGGAGGGGGGACTCAGTCTCCTGGAATATTTATTAATATCTCTCAAACTTGTCCACACTCAGCCTCCAGCAATTCATCAATTGCAATTCAGGTTTCCCTTCCCTCACACAGGCTCCTGAGAGGTTTCAGCTGGCGGGTTTCTGCTCAGTTGCTCCAATATGGGGGCAGCAGTTTGCCCTGTGACTTCACTTCTCTTATGGATCTAAGAATTGTTGATTTTTTCAGTTTGTTCTGCATTTTATTTGTTGTTGGGAAAGAGTAGCAACTTCTTACAAGCTAGACTAGAACCACAAGCCTATTTTTCAGTTTGGTTTTCTTTAGGTAGAATGAATGGAGGCAGGACAAAAGTGGGAATCCAAGTTTTGAAAAGAGTTATTTTGAGACCTCAAAAGTCTGAATGTGAGCAGAGTGTATCGCATTCATTGGCCTTTTATATATATCCTATATCGTTATTCAGAGACTGGTTTGATTTCAACTTGGCCCTGGGGATATGAATCCAAATACGGTACATTTTGAGTGAGATCCCTGATGTGATTGGCCCCGAATGATCCTATCACGTCTCAAATAAAAGTTGACTGGAAGGACTCAGATTGTCTCTCTTTGATCCCATCCTTAGGTTCTTCCATTTTCTCCCGGGCTGTTTCGTGTGCGTCCCCCTCCCTCCTGGAGTTCTGTGTGTGTGCTCCCGTTGGCCTGGCTCCTCTCCAGGCCCGCTGCACGGCTCATGCACTGAACGCCCGCGCTGTGCTCCCTGCCGGGATACCCTTTTTCTTAGCGCTCACATTTTCTTCTTTCTTGTTTTACTCACTCGTTTGGTTGAGGACGTCTTCACATTACCTATTCATAAAAACACTTGAGAAAGAGGATTTCTGAGGGTTTTCAGGTCTGGAAATCTTTTTGCCCGTCTTTCTACTGAAATGATAGGTTAGCTGGCTCTAAGAATCATTTTCCTCACATATGCTACCACAGCTACCTAACTTGCACCTCTGTCTCTTTTTCCTCTCCCAGCTTCGTGTAACTGTAACTCCTTCTCAAATGGAGCCTAGGAGGCGAAGGAAGGGCATGCAGGGTTTTAGGTGCTGTGGGGATTCAGTACAGAGAGGGCCTGTACTGGACTGGGGCCGGGGCATCCTTCAGGCCAGAGAGAGCTTGGGGCCTGAGAGGTACCTTGAGGCAAGGGTCAGTGCTCTGAGGTTACTGAAGAGAG
Organism: Rhinopithecus bieti; assembly: GCF_001698545.2. Classification (NCBI taxonomy): domain Eukaryota; kingdom Metazoa; phylum Chordata; class Mammalia; order Primates; family Cercopithecidae; genus Rhinopithecus; species Rhinopithecus bieti. The sequence goes on from NW_016826110.1 coordinate 1,169,105, forward strand.
CCTGGCCCACGGGATCCACAGACAAGAGAAAAGACAAGAAGGAGAACAACCCAGCTGATTACGGCAGCCCATTTTTTTTTCTTTTTTCTTTTTTTTTGAGACAGAGTCTCTCTGGGTTGCCCAGGCTGGAGTGCAGTGGTGTGATCTCGGGCTCACTGATCCTCTGCCTCCAGGGTTCAAGCGATTCTCATGCCTCAGCCTCCCAAGTAGCTGGGGTTACAGGCACCTGCCACCACGCCCGGCTAATTTTTGTATTTTTAGTAGAGACAGGGTTTCACAATGTTGGCCAAGATGGTCTTGAATTCCTGACCTCAAGTGATCCGCCCACCTCAGTCGCTCAAATTGCTAGGATTACAGGTGTGAGCCAATGCGCCTGGCCTTAGGGCAGCCAAATTGATCCAAAAGAGAGAAAGAAAGGACACATGGCTAAATTCCAACTTCACCAGCCTGGGCAACACTGGGAAACCCCGTCTCCACAAAAAATACAAAAATTAGCCAGGCATGGTCGTGCATACCTATAATCCCAGCTACTCCAGGGAGCTGAGGATAGAGGATTGCTGAGCCCAAGAGGTGGAGGCTGCTGTGACCTCTGATTGCACTACAGCACTGCAGCCTGGGTGACAGAGTGAGACCCTATCTCAAAAAGAAAACGAAAATTGAATTTTAGATCAATAGTGAATAATTCTTTTTATGTAAGTCTGTCCCATGTAATATATTCTACCCAGCAACCCAGCCTACAGCTGACACAACTGTCCCTAGAAGGACCTGCTGGTCTCTCTGGCCCTCAAGGAGTGGCTAATGAAATAAGACTTTGTATCTTTGGCCAAACTTGGTGGCTCACACCTGTAATCCCAGCACTTTAGGAGGCTGAGGTGGGTAGATTGCTTGAGCTCTAGAGTTTGAGACCAGCCTGGGCAACATGGCGAAACTCCATCTCAATTATTTTTAAAATTTAAATAAAAAAAAAAGACTTTGTACCTTTACAACTAAGAGAAAATTAACCTTTGTAGCTAAGGAAACCAGGGAGCAGAGAATATAAGGTAAGCATTTTCCAGCTGAAGCCTTGTCTATCTACAGGATCAGAGACCATGGAGCCTCCACTACTCAAGAGATAGCTGCTACTGAAGACCTGGCCCTAGGTGAATAACGCCGCAGGTAGGCAAAGGAACAACAAAGCCAGAATGGGGAAGAGTGAGCAGAGCATCCAGAAATGGTGGTTGCCAACAAAATAGAATTGCTGAAAAAGGGCATGGCAACTTGAACAGAAAAAGTAATTAGTGCAATTGAGGAGCTTCAATTAGAGCATTAAACTGCTGTAACTGGAACGCAAGAACATGATTTTTTTAAGTTTAAAAATATAGCAGAAGTACTGAAAAAGTGTACGGTAACTATTGAGCAGTGAACAGAGGTCTGGAAGTACACGGGAAATAAATCTCTTAAAAAAAGCAAACATTTAAAGCCAGACATCAAAGAAGCAAATATAAAAGAACCAGAAGATGGATCTAGAAATTGTAACTTGTAAATAAATAGGAATTTCAGAAGAAGAGTAAAGCAATCGAAGGAGGAGAGACAATATTTAAACAAACAGGTGACGAAAATTTTATAGAGCTATAGAAAGAGTTTTATCTTCAGAATTCTTTGAGTTTCAAGGAATGGGGGATGAAAACTGGAACACACTAGAGATTCCATTACAATGTTGTAATTCTAAGGGTAATGATAAAGTTCTACAGTCTTCTAGATAGAAAGAACAAATTGTTTACGTAGAAAAAGATTAAGACTGGCTTTAGATTTCTAACTGCAACTTTAATATCAGAAAGTAGTAGGATAATAACTACTGGCAACTGACAGTGTGGTTTAAAAATCAAAACCCAAACACATATTACTTAAGAAACCCACATTAGACCAGGCACTGTGGCTCATACCTGTAATCCTAGCATTTTGGGAGGCTGAGGCAGGTAGATCACTGGAGATCAGGAGTTCAAGACCAGCCTGGCCAACATGGCAAAACTCTGTCTCTACGAAAAATACAAAAATTAGCCGGGCGTGGTGGCACATGCCTGTAATCCCAGCTACTCAAGAGGCTGAGGCAGGAGAATCACTTGAACCCAGGAGGCAGATGTTGCAGTGAGCCCAGATCATGTCATTGTACTCCAGCCTGGGTGATAGACAGAGATGCCACCTCAAACAAACAAACAAACAAACGAAACTCACTTTAAACAAAGTGAGAAAGAAAAGTTAAACTTCAGAGGATATGTAATAAGATACTGCCAGTGCGGTGGCTCAAGCCTGTAATCCTAGCACTTTGGGAGGCCGAAGCGGGTGGATCCCTTGAGGTCAAGAGTTCGAAACCAGCCTGGTCAATGTAGTGAAACCCGGCTCTACTAAAAATACAAAAAAATTATCCTGGCGTGGTGACAGGCGCCTGTAATCCTAGCTACTTGGGAGGCTGAAGCAGGAGAATTGCTTGAAGGCAGAGGTTTCAGTGAGCTAAGATCGTGCCACTGCACTCCAGCCTGGGCAATAGAGTGAGACTCCATCTCAAAACAAACAAACAAAAAAGATCCACCAGATAAATATAAATCAAAAGAAGTCAAATCTAGTGGTCCTATTATTGGACCAAACAGCATACATATTAATATGTAATGATGAAAGGCAAATTCATAACAGAGGTAGAACAATCATAAGTCATGTTCACTCATCATTATAGTAGCTAAACATATAAAGCATAATGTTTGTGTTAGGAGATTTTTTTTTTTTTTTTTGAGATGGAGTCTCGTTGTGTCGCCCAGGCTGGAGTGCAGTGGCGCCATCTTGGCTCACTGCAAGCTCCGCCTCCCGGGTTCACACCATTCTCCTGCCTCAGCCTCCTGAGTAGTTGGGACTACAGACGCCCGCCACCGTGCCCGGCTAATTTTTTGTATTTTTAGTGGAGACGGGGTTTCACCGTGTTAGCCAGGATGGTCTCGATCTCCTCACCTCGTGATCCGCCCATCTCGGCCTCCCAAAGTGTTGGGATTACAGGCGTGAGCCACCGCGCCCGGCCTATGTTAGGAGATTTTAACACACCTTTTTCAGACTAACATATCTAACAGACAAAATAAATAGAAACAGAGGAATAGAATAAAACAACCAACAAATTTGACCTAAAACATGTATGGAATATTACATGTCATAACTATATTTCTTTTGTGTTTTAATGGAACATTTACAAAAGTTAATCTTGTTTTTGTTTCCAAAGGATACCTACATCAATATACAGGAGTAGAGATTTTATAGGCCACATTCCCTGATTATAATACAAAAAAGAAAATAAAAGGAGTAAATAATGAAAAGGGATACCCCTCAAAAAATCCTCTAATTACCTGGAATTAAGAAACAATATTCTAGGCTGGGTGCGGTGGCTCAGGGTGCTGCTGGCATGCCTTCTTCCCTCCCACACACTGCCCATCCCCAACTCTGGAGGAGCCTATAGGGGTGATACAGTTTGGCTCTGTGTCCCAACCCAAATCTCATAATCCCAGCACTTTGGGAGGCTGAGGTGGATGGATCACTTGAAACCAGGAGTTTGAGACCAGCCTGGGCAACATGGTGAAACCCCATCTTTACTAATACAAAAAGAAAAAAAAAATTAGCTGTGTGTGGTGGTGTGTGCTTGCAGTCCCAGCTACTTGGGAGGCTGAGGCATGAGAATAGCTGGAACCCAGGAGGCAGAGGTTGCAGTGAGCTGAAATTGTGCCACTGTACTCCAACCTGGGTGACAGAGCGAGACTCTGTCTCAAAAAAAGAAAAAAGAAAGAAAGAAACAATACTCTAAATAACTCATCAAAATGTAAACAAAACTGAAATTACAAACCATATACAAAGCAGTGAGGAAAAAGTTCATACCCAAATATACACAACATAGTTCAAATTATTCCTATGGGAATTCATAGCCTTAAATGTTTTATTATTAAGGAAAAAATTTAGGCCAGACACAGTGTCATTCCAGCACTTTGTGAGGCCAAGGCGGGAAGACCACTTAAGGTCAGGAATTTGAGACCAGCTTGGCCAGTATGGTGAAGCCCTGTCTCTTCAAAAAATACAAAAATTAGCCAGGCGTGATGGTTGAACCAGGAGTCAGAGGTTGTAGTGAGCCGAAATTGTGCCACTGCACTCCAACCTGGGTGACGGAGTGAGACTCTGTCTCAAAAAAAAGGAAAAAATTAAAAAAATATTTAAAGTCCAATTAAAAAATTTAGAACAAGAACACCAAAATAAACAAAACATTAAATTGGAAGAGAGAATAAAGATGAAAATTAATGAACAGAAAACAAAGTATAAAGGGTAAATCTAAAAGCTGATTCTTATGTAAGACTCCCCCAAAGAGATAAAATTTCAGGGAAATCTCCAAAGGCTCAACTGCCGCACACCAAGAAAGAACTAGAATTTGAAAACGTGAAGTGAGAGAGGTCGTATGACAGGCAAGGGAAAAGTGCAAACAGTGCTGCTGGCGTGCCTTCTTCCCTCCCACACACTGCCCATCCCCAACTCTGGAGGAGCCTATAGGGGTGATACAGTTTGGCTCTGTGTCCCAACCCAAATCTCATCTCTAATTGTAATCCCCATGCGTGGAGGGAGGGGGGTGACTGGATCAGGGGGGCGGTTGAGTGAGTTGTCATGTGATCTGGTGGTTTTACAGGGGCTCTTCCCCCTTCGCTTTCTCTCTCCTGCCACCTTGTAAAGAAGGTGTCTGCTTCCCCTTCCACCATGATTGTAAGTTTCCTGAGGCCTCCCCAGACATGCAGAACTGTGACTCAATTAAATGTCTTTCCTTTATAAATTACTCAATTTCTGGTAGTATCTTTACAGCAGTACGAAAACAGACCAATACAGGGAGGGCAGGTAGGTAACAGGAGCGATCAGACCCCTCCTAACCACTGGTATGGAAGGCAGTGAATCAGGCCTGAGCTGGGGAGAGAGGAAAAACTTTGAATTGGATGAGATACTGAGGTTTTAGTTTAGGTTGGATGGAACTACATAATCTAAAAATGGTAGTGTTGTTAGAATCTGAAGTGGCTGAAAAACTCACGGGATCTACTGGAAAAATCAACAAGAGCAAGGAAAATGTTTCTGACAAAAAATGCTTGAGGCAAGAGTGGAAGAAAACAAAGCTGTTTCCTGACTACATCCTATTAAGCTCGACTAAGTCAATAAGCCTGTTGTTACACTTGTGTTTCTGGCTATCATTTTCCTTCATTGGACTGGGAGAAATTACGCATCAAAATAATGAATTAATGATAGTAACACATATAATCCTTTGAAGGAAATTAAGAACCATGAGTACATATTGATACACATAAATATATGAATAAATTAAAAGTTTGATAAGAGTATTTACTTAGTCTCAAAGTACCTCCTGAGAGAATACTAGAGAAAGAAAACATAAATTCATGGTGGAGAAGAAGAAAAGACATCATCTTAAATAAGCTATCAAACTGGACAACAACGAATCCAAGGCATGCGCCATCTGACACGAGGAATACAACGTTGCTTCTTGCTTCATTGAATTTTTTTCCAAAGGTGCGTAACTTGAATCTAATAATGAGGAATATTTTCAAACCCAAATTCTACAATATATCTGGCCTATAAACTTAAAAAGAATTCAAGAATGAGAAATAATTTCCAAGTTGAAGAAGATTAAAGTCACATGAGAGTGAAATGCAATGTCTGCTTCTGAATGGGATGGCTTTTCTGTTCTGAAAGCAGGGGTCCCAATCCCTGGGGGCTATCACTGGTACTGTGCCACACAGCAGGAGGTGAGTGGTGGGCAAGTGAGCTAAACTTCTTCTGTATTTACAGCTGCTCCCCATCACTCGCATTACCTCCTGAGCTCCGCCTCCTGCCAGATCAGCAGTGGCATTAGATTCTCACAGGAGCATGAACCCTATTGTGAAGTGTGCATGGGAAGGATCTAGGTTGTGCACTGCTTATGAGAATCTAATGCCCGATGATCTGTCACTATCTCCCATCACCCACAGATGGAACTGTCCAGTTGCATGAAAACAAGTTCAGGGCTCCCACTGATTCTACATGATAGTGAGTTGCATAAATATTTCATCATATATTACAACGTAATAATAAGAGAAATAAAGTGCATGATAAATATAATGCACTTGAATCATCCTGAAACCACCCCTTCACCCCTGGTCTGTGGCAAAATTGTTTTCCATGAAACCAGTCCTTGGTGCCAAAAAGTTTGGGGACCACTAATCTAGAGGATATTATTGGGGATTATTATTATTATTAGCAAAATTTACTGATGGCAATATATGAATGTTAATGTCCCAATTTTGGTGGTTGTATTGTGGTTATGTAGGAGAATGTCTGTGAGATGCCAGGGCATCCCACTGGCAAATTATTCTCAGATGGTTCAGGAAAATAAAGGTTCTTTATATTGTACCAGCAACTTTTCTGTAAGTTTAAAAGTGTTTCAAAATTGTTTAAAATTAAAAAGTTATAGAGAAAGTGAAAAGACTAATTACCAACTGGGAAAAATATTAGCAATGCAAATATCAGATGAGTGGTTAAATTTTTAACATACAAACAGCCCTTATTAAACTGAGGAGACAAACTAATCAATTCACAGCTGGGCACAGTGGCTCATGCCTATAATCCCAGCACTTTGGGAGGCCGAGGTGGGCAGAGCAGGAGTTCCAGACCAACCTGGGCAACATGGCAACCCCCGTCTCTACCAAAAATACACACACACAAAATTAGCCAGGTATCATGGTAGTGTGGACTGTGGTCCCAGCTACTTGGGATAGCTTGAGCCCCGGAGGCGGAGGGTGCAGTGAACTGAGATCATGACACTGTACTCCAGCCTGGGTGACAGAACGAGACCCTGTCAAAAAAAAAAAAAGAAAAAAAGAAGACTAAAAAGACTAATCAATTCAACTAAGAGAAAATCAAACTGACAAATAAACTAATTAAAAGAGATTACTAGTAGTCAGGAAAAAATGCAATTTGAAATACTGACCAAGCATGGTGGCTCATGCCTGTAGTTCCAGCACTTTAGGAGGCTGAAACGGGTAGATCGCTGGAGGCCAGGAGTTGAGACCGGCATGGGCAACATGGTGAAACCGCGTCTCTACTAAGATTACAAAAATTAGCCAGGCCATAGCGCATACCTGTAATTCCAGCTACTCGGGTGGCTGAGGCAGGAGAATTGCTTGAACCCAGGAGATTGCAGTGAGCAGAGATCATGCCATTGGACTCCAGCTTGGGTGACAGAGCAAGACTCTGCCTCAATATATATATATATATAT
>NW_016826110.1:1176890-1227485 GCF_001698545.2 Rhinopithecus bieti
AGACATTGCATTTCACTCTCATGTGACTTTAATCTTCTTCAACTTGGAAATTATTTCTCATTCTTGAATTCTTTTTAAGTTTATAGGCCAGATATATTGTAGAATTTGGGTTTGAAAATATTCCTCATTATTAGATTCAAGTTACGCACCTTTGGAAAAAAATTCAATGAAGCAAGAAGCAACGTTGTATTCCTCGTGTCAGATGGCGCATGCCTTGGATTCGTTGTTGTCCAGTTTGATAGCTTATTTAAGATATTTAAGATAATAATAATAATATATATAATATATATGTATAATATAATGTATAATAATATATATATAATATATATATAATACATGTATATAATATATAATGTATAATATATATAATATATATTGGCTGGGCACAGTGGCTCACACCTGTAATCCCAACACTTTGGGAGGCTGAGGCAGGCAGATCACCTGAGGTCAGGAGTTTGACCAGCCTGGCCAACATGGTGAAACCCCGTATCTACTAAAAATACAAAATTAGCTGGGCATGGTGGCACGTGCCTATAATCCCAGCTACTCGGGAGGCTGAGGTAGGAGAATCAGTTGAACCTGAGAGGCAGAGGTTGCAGTGAGCCAAGATTGCACCATTGCACTCCAGCCTGGGCAGCAAGAGCAAAACTCTGCCTCAAAAAAAATAAAAAATAAAAAAAAATATATATATATACACACACACACATACACACACATATACATGTATATACACACATACATATATACATACATATATACACATACACATATATATAATACATACATATATGTATATCAGATATCATAAGGCACCTACCAAAATAATACAAATGTAAAAGCACAACAGCCAGCAAGGGTGATTTGGGAATGTGGAATGGATATTTTCATGCTTTAATGATAGATAGTTGAATGTTCCATTTTGTGGTATGAAATGTAGCAACATCCATTAGAAATATGCATTCCCCTTGATCAGGAGATTTCCATCCTGAGGAATCCATTCTCTGCATAAGGATATAGAAACAAGAATGTTTATTGCAGCTTTGTTTTTCATAACAAAAAACAAAATGAATAACATTAGTGAAACATTAATGACTAATAATGAATGACTACTAATGAATAATGAATAACAAAAAATGAAATGATTGGGGGCTGGGGGTGTGGCTCATGCCTGTAATCCCAGCACTTTGGGAGATTGTGGCAGGAGGATGCTTGATCCCAGGAGTTTAAGACCAGCCTGGGCAACATAGTGAGACTCCATCTCTACCAAGAAAAAAAAAAAAAAGCTGGGCACGGTGGTGTGTGCCTCCCATGGTGGAAAGGCTGAGGTGGGAAGGTTGCTTGAGCCTGGGAAATCAGGGCTGCAGTGAGCCAATGAGTTGTGATAGTGCCACTGCACTCCAGCCCGGGAGACAGAATGAGAAAAAAAAAAAAAAAAAAAAAAGAAAGAAAAATGATTGGGATATGATCATTTCATGGAAAACTATGCAGCCATTAGAATAAGTTAGCTCTATGCCAGTTCACTGAATAGGATTCTTATAACATGTATTTTTAGAGAGGAAAAGCAAGATGCAGAGAAATGTATATGTATAAAATAGAATCCTTTTTTTTTTTTTTTTCCTTTTTTAGAGACAGGGTCTCATTGTGTCATCTAGGCTGGAGTGCAGTGGTGTGATCATAGCTCACTTCAGTCTCAAACTCCTGGGCTCAAGCAATCTTCCCACCTCAGCCTCCTGAGTAGCTGGGACTACTGGTGCACACCACTATGTCTGGCTAATTTAAAAAAAATTTTTTTGTAGAGATGGAGTCTTGCTATGTTGCCCAGGCTGGTCTCAGACTCCTGATCTCAAGCAATCCTCCTGCCTCAGCCTCCAAAAACACTGGGAATTATAGATGTGAGTCACTGTGCCTAGCTGAATCCTTTTTTTAAAAAAACTCAATTCCTGTATATATGCACATATGTTTTATAAATGGTTACATGAGCATGTAGAAAGACAGGAAAGCAAGCCACATAGCCATTACATTGGTTAGGAGGGAATGATGGATACAGGTAAGAAAAAGGATATGAAGGCCAGGCGCAGTGGCTCACGCCTGTAATCCCAACACTTTGGGAGGCCAAGGTGGGCGGATCACGAGGTCAGGAGATTGAGACCATCCTGGCTAACACAGTGAAACACTGTCTCTACTAAAAATATAAAAAAATTAGCCGGGTTTGGTGGTGGGTGCCTGTAGTCCCAGCCACTTGGGAGGCTGAGGCAGGAGAAAGGCATGAACCTGGGAGGCAGAGCTTGCAGTGAGCCAAGATGGCGCCACTGCACTCCAGCCTGGGTGACAGAGTGAGACTCTGTTTCATAAAAAACAAAAAGAAAAGAAAAGAAAAAAAGAAAAAGGAGATGAATAACTTTGATGGTATCGTTGCATTTTGACTAATTTCTATCACTCTACACACAGGTCTTACAATATAGGTTGATTGATTACTGAGATGCTAGCAGTGTGGATAAACTAAGTGAGAAAGACTGCTACTGTGGAAATAGTGAGAAAAAATCATCTGCTGCCAAGCCTCAAGTAAGAAGGCTGGATCTGAGAAAACCAGCAGTTGGAAGCAAGACAAGTGACTAACATGCTCAGGAAAAAATGTGAGAATGGAGGTCCAAGAAGAGTTAAAGATAAAATCTACAGCGAAAGATTATTTATCAAAAGTGGGTGAAGAGGTGGTGAGTAGGAGAGGAGGATTCCAAACGTAAGAGTCAAGCATCAGAGGATGGCACAGGCCAAGAATGTGTAAAGACTTAGGATCAGGTTCTTACAATGAGAATCACGTTAATGAAAGCTGGGTCTGGAGCTCAGCAATATCAGAGAAGTAAAGGTGCTGGCAAAGCAGTATGGCTGGAGTGGGCCCTCTAAAACTCTTCCTCTTGTATGGCACTTCTAAACCCTCACCATTAAAGGTTTGGGCGGCTTCTGATGGCTGTAAAAAGAGAAGAAAGAGAAAACAAAAGAAAAGTTTCTAAGTACAGTCATACATAGCTTAACAACAGTGATATGTTCTGGGAAATGTGTCTTTAGGCGATTTCATCTTTGTGCAAACATCATAGAGTACCCTTACACAAATGTAGAAGCTATAGCCTACTACACATCTAGGTTATATGGTTTAGCCTATTGCTCCTAGGCTACAAATCTGTACAGCATGGTACTATACTCAATACTGCAGGCAATTGTAACACAATGGTAAATATCTGTGTATCTAAACATATCCAAACAGAAAAGACACAGTAAAAATATGGTATAAAAGATTTTTAAAGTGGTACACCTCTCTAGGGGCAATTACCGTGACTGGAGCTTGCAGGATTGGAAGCTGCTCTGAGTGAGTGAGTGAGTGAGTGGTGAGTGAGTGTGAAGGCCTAGGACATTACTGTACACCACTGAAGACTTTATAAACACTGTACACTTAGGCTGCACTAAATTTATAAAAAAAAATTTTCTTTCTCCAATAGTATATTAATCTTAGCTTACTGAAACTTTTGTACTTTATAAACTCTATAAAAATCTCTTTACTCCTTTGCAATAATACAGCTTAACACACAAACACATTGTACAGCTATACAAAAATATTTTCTTTATTTATATCCTACTCTACAAGCTTTTTTCTATTAAATTATTTTATTTTATTATAGATTCAGGGAGTACCTGCCTATGCTTGTTATATGGGTATATGTGTACTGGTGCAATTTAAACTTCTAGAGTACCTGTTACCCAAAGGGTGAGCATTGTACTCAATAGGTACTTTTTCAATCCCTGCTCCTCATCCACCTTCCCTCTTTTTGGAGTCCCCAGTGTCTATAATTTCCACCTTTATTTCCATGTGTGCTTATTGTTTAGCTCCCACTTATGAATGAGAAAATGTGGCATTTGGTTTTCTGTTTCTGAGTTCACTTCTGTGAATGGCCTCAAGCTCCATCCATGTTGCTGCAAAAGACATTATTTCATTCTTTAATTTTTTTTTTTCATTTGAAACTTCTTTGTTAAAAATGAAGACATAGGCCCGGCGCGGTGGCTCACGCCTGTAATCCCAGCACTTTGGGAGGCCGAGGCAAGTGGATCACGAAGTCAAGAGATCAAGACCATCCTGGCCAACATGGTGAAACTCCATCTCTACTAAAAATACAAAAATTAGCTGGGCGTGGTGGCGGGCGCCTGCAGTCCCAGCTACTCAGCAGGCTGAGGCAGGAGAATGGCTTGAACCAGGGCGGCGGAGGTTGCAGTGAGCCGAGATTGCGCCACTGCGCTCCAGCCTGACCAGACAGCGAGACTCCGTCTCAAAAACAACAACAACAACAACAACAACAACAACAAAAACGGGCGCGGTGGCTCACGCCTGTAATCCTAGCACGTTGGGAGGCCGAGGAGGGTGTATCGCGAGATCAGGAGAACGAGACCATCCTGACTAACACGGTGAAACCCCTTCTCTACTAAAAATACAAAAAATTAGCCAGGCGCCGTGGCGGGCGCCTGTAGTCCCAGCTACTCCAGAGGCTCAGGCAGAGGAATGGCGTGAACCCAGGAGGCGGAGCTTGCAGTGAGCCGAGATCGCACCACTGCACTCCAGCCTGGGCGACAGAGCGAGACTCCATCTCAAAAAAAAAAAAAAAAAAAAAAAAAAAAAAGACATAAGCACACACATTAGCCTAGGCCTACAAAGGTGTCAGGATCATCAATTTCACTATCTTTCACCTCCATATCTTGTCTTACTGGAAGGTTTTCGGGGCAATAGCACACATGGAGCTGTCATCTCCTAGGATAACAATGTCTTCTTCAGGAATGCCTCCTGAAGGGCCTGCCTGAAGCTGTTTCACAGTTAGTTTTGTTTTTAATAAGTAGGAGTACATTCTAAAATAATGATTAAAAAGTATAGTAGAGGAAATACATAATCCAGGAACACAGTCATTTATTACCATTAGCAAGTATTATGTACCATACATAACTGTGTATGCTACGCTGTCATACCACTGGCAGCACAGTAGGCTTGTTTCCACCATCATCACCAGAAACATGTGATTAACACATTACACTATGACTTTATGACGGCTACCACTTCACTAGGCAACAGGAATTTTACAGCTCCATTATAATTCTATGAGACCCCCATCATATATGCAGTGTGTTATTGTTGGAAAAGTCACTCTGTGGCACAACTGTACAAGATTTAAAAATATAGAATTCTAGTGTTATCAAGAGAAAACTGCTACTAAATGCCTCAATGCAAAATAATCATGGCAATACCAACACTAATACTAATAATACTAGGACTGGTTAAGCTTTACCGAGTTCTAAGTCCCATGTAAATACACTAAGCACTTCAAATGTATTACCTCTTTTGGCTGAGTGTGGTGCCTCACGCCTGTAATCCCAGCACTTTGGGAGGCAGAGGCGGGCAGATCACTCGAGGTCAGGAGTTTGAGACCAGCCTGGCCAACATGGTGAAACCCAATCTCTACTAAAGATACAAAAACTAGCCAGGTGTGGTGGTGCACACCTGTAATTCCAGCAACTCAAGAGGTTGAGGCAGGAGAATTGCTTGAACCCAGGAGGCGGAGGTTGCAGTGAACCCTGCACACGAGATTGCCCTGCCACTGCACTCCAGCCCCGGGTGACAGAGCAAGACTGCTCAAAATATGAAATAATAAATAAAAAATAAATAAATAAATAAATAATATAAATAAAATTAAAAAAAAATAAACAAACAAATATATTATCTCTTTTAAGCTTCACGACAACCTGAGGTAGGTACCACTATCTCCATTTTACAGACAGTGAAACTAAGGCTTACATAGGTTAAATATCTCTTTTTTTTTTTTTGAGACAGAGTTTCGCACTTGTCATCCAGGCTGGAGTGCAGTGGCACGATCTCAGCTCACCGCAACCTCTGCCTCCCAGGTTCAAGTAATTCTCCTGCCTCAGCCTCCCTAGTAGTTGGGTTTACAGGCATGTGCCATCACACCCAGCTAATTTTGTATTTTTAGTAGAGATGGGGTTTCTCCATGTTGGTCAGGTTGGTCTCGAACTCTCGACTTCAGGTGATCCGCCCACCTCGGCCTCCCAAAGTGCTGATATTACAGGTGTGAGCCACTGCGCCCGGTGGTTAAATATCTTTCTTAAAGTCACATAAGTAGAAATTTTGAGCCAGGACTCAAACCCAAGTCTGTCTGACTCTGTAGTCTTAACTACTCCCTTTGTACAGTAACTGATGTTTATAATGATGGCTCACAGTCATCTGTAAATGTTAATTTTTTCAATGTCCTCTATTTCAAAAGTCAGTGATACAGACTATATATATTTATTATATATATAATTTTATTTATTTACTTATTTATTTATGTTTTTTGAGACAGAGTCTTGCTGTGTTGCCCAGGCTGGAGTACAGTGGTGCAATCTCAGTTCACTGCAAACTCTGCCTCCCGGATTCCAATGATTCTCTTGCCTCAGCCTCCCGAGTAGCTGGGATTACAGGCATGCACCACCAGGCCTGCTTAATTTTTTTTGTATTTTCAGTAGAGAGGGAATTTCATTATGTTGACAAGGCTGGTCTCAAACTCTTGACCTCAACTGATCTGCCTGCCTCAGCCTTCCAAAGTGCTGGGACTACAGGTATGAGCCACTGTACCCAGCCGATACCTACTATATTTTAAATGTTTTCCTCCAAATAAAAGTTGTTTTTTTAGAGTGAACCGTTCTTTAATAATTCTGGATAGCTGAAACTTTAACTATACTTTTTAGTAATTGGAACTTTACAATTGATTGAAATTGAGTCGCAAATAAAAGTTTTATGAAATGCTATAAAATATATTAGTCGTAAATTCTGAGTACTACATAAATTCTATCTATTGCATTTCCTTGTGAACTTCAATTTTAAAAGCCTCTTTAATGTTTTGGCAGGATTTTTTTTCTAAATAATACTTCAATAAGGACTTTTTCTTGGCAATCCATGTGATTTCCTGGAAGTTACTGCTGAGTATATACTTACTATGTAAACATAAAACTTGATTCTCCTAGTAAAAGCATCAACCATTTCCAAATGCCAATAGGCTTTATAAGCAATTTGCAGCTTGTGAGTAAAGCCATTCCTCTTTTTTCCCCATATTTTCTTTAATACTTTGTAGTATGGGCCACAGACTATTTTCAAATTCTTCTTTGCTTTAAGATCCTCCCTCCCCCTGACCTTTTGACTAAACATTTCTTCATTTTCCTATAGTGAAGGATCTTATTTTAAAACTCTGGCCAACTTACCTGATCACATTTCCTCTAATATGTCAACTTAGCCATAACAGCTTTGAACATCTAACCTTTCCTTAACCCCCGTCACATTCATACAACTACACATAACAATATATACAGTTCCTTTTCATTTATCAAAAGAAAGAACCCTTGGAGAATAAAGATTTGACAGCTCCTGTTACAAGATAATTGTAATACTTTAAAAAAGGAGAGAAAGAGAGATGAGACAGATGGTGTACACTGGAGACATGTGGAAGTTTGCTTGAAAAATAGCTTCAGAAATTCAATTGAGACTGAAAAGAAATTATGCAAATCATCATTTTTGCATAAAAGCATTATGGAAAACAAGGAAATTATCTTAATCTTTAGTCTTCCACAATCTTGTCAAAGAGAAAGAATATCAACTGGACTGATATCATCTTGGGTTCATATTTTTTTAAACACTCTACAGCCTTTTATTTAAATTATAGGGGAAAGAGATTATTTTGAGAAAGATTATTTAAAACATTATTTTCTATATTGCTACACTTAGGTTTAATTCAGTAACATCAATCATTACTAAATTTTTTTGATGAATTACTCAGTACTTTTATTATATGTGTAATTTACATGGGGAAAGCTTTGTAATAAATGTATCAGATACTCTATCAGATTAATTTATATGGCATAAAAAGATGATGGAATTTAATTTTTAAAGTTATGTTGGCCGGGTGTGGTGGCTTATGCCTGTAATCCCAACACTTTGGGAGGCTGAGGCAGGTGGATCACTTGAGGTCAGGAGTTTGAGACCAGACTGACCAACATGGTGAAACCTCGTCTCTACTAAAAATACAAAAATTAGCCGGGCATGGTGGCATGTGCCTATAATCCCAGGTACTCGGGAGGCTTAGGCAGGAGAATCACTTGAGCCCGGGAGGCAGAGGTTGTTGTGAGCTGAGATCGTGCCACTGCACTCCAGACAGAGTGAGGCTTTGTCTCAAAAAATAAATAAAAATAAATAAATAAATAAATAAATAAATAAATAAAAGCATTAGCTATAAACAGAAGAAAATGTTATGATGGGATCATTTCTACTATGGAATCACAGAATATAGGCTTGTGTTTGATTACACATATGAATTACACAGTTTAGTGGATAAACTGATAAAGGCAGCCAACATCCTTAGCCTAACACTATAATTTAAAAGAAACCTGCGACATAATTTTGAGTCTCTAGTGAATCCATGCATGTTTTCTTTTGTGTGTATTTTAAGCTGGCCTATTTAGATGCATTAGAAAAGTTTACCATTATCTTTAAATTTGATCAGAAAGAAAGAAGTCTGAAAATTGATAATCTTTAATATATATAAAGATGGTTACCAAGGAAGATTATGGAATTTCATTTCCCGAAGATGGTTAGATAAAGTGATGGATATTTATCTAGTCTCTTCCTAATACTTTGGTTTAGGTAAAGTTTGCTTGTGCGCAAAAAGACCACTTCAAGGTTTGAACTTTTAAAATGATAATGGCATTTGACAGGAAAATTAGTTTAATAGAAAGGAACAACTCTTATTATTTTTTTCCTCATATAGGTTAAATTTATCTTTGAACTTTGGTCAGATATCTACTAGAGGCATCTAATTTTCAGGCAGGTTTTTGTTGAAATTTAACAGTATTAAACAACAGGACTTTCTGAGGCTTGATATGGGTGACCTCTGTTCACATTTGGGGTCCTGGAGTGAGCTGGGCCAGCATGTGTGTTTCTCTGGGCAGGCTAATATTCTAGCTCCCTTTTAAAACTGATATCCTTTAAAAAGCTGTCCAGCATTTATTAAGAGGAGAGGCTGAGCGCTGTATGGAGGGTGGGCAGGGAAGAGGGGCACAGACTGGAATGAACGGAGGTGGGCACACTCAATCCCTCTCCTATTGTCCCTAGCAAACTAGCTCTGGTTCCAAGATCCCACATCCTTCTCAACAAAAACAAAGCCCTAGAGTGCCCTTTTAAAATTAGCTTCCTTTGTCAGTGCCTGGGTTATTTCCCTTTAAATGTGCCTCTGGACAAGCCTACGTTTGTGTTTCTCAGTTTGTGGTCCCAGCATCATGTACATGAGAATCACCTGATTCTTGAACCCAGGCTGGACCTACTAACTCTCCAGGGATGAGGGGAGGGCGTCTGAATTTTAAACCAGTGTTGCAGATGGTTCTGATTGCATTAAACCTCAAGAATCTCTCCCTGAAGGCTGGGTTAGAATTAGTCTGTATAGAGAACTCTGACTTTCCCCAGGTATTTCATTGTCAAACACAGCTTCTCTAGCCAGAGTGGCGTAATCCCAGCACTGTGGGAGGCCAAGGCGGGTGGATTGCTTGAGCTCAGAAGTTCGAGACCAGCCTAGCCAACATGGCAAAACCCCATCTCTACAAAAAATACAAAAAATTAGCTGGGCATGGTGGTGCGTGCCTGTAGTCCTAGCTACTCGGGAGGCTGAGGTGGGAGGATCGCTTGAGCCAGGAGGTGGAGGTTGCAGTGATATTGTGCCACTGCACTGTAGCCTGGGTGACAGAGCAAGACCCTGTCTTAAACAAAACAAAACTACCCAAAAAACAGCTTCTCAAATGTTCAGACCTGTTTCAAGAAGGCTGGAGGAAGATGCAGTTCAGTTACCTCCTACTCATCAGTCTAACTTTCTTCCTAGCATCCTTCCTGATTGAACTGAAATCCTCGGGGAGTGCCTATAAATATTCCATCTGCTCCGATTTTTTGCCAGACAGTGGAGTTTGCACCACCTTCCCACTACTGCAGACCAAAATAGCCTCTCTGGGCTTGCCTGACTCTAAGTGCTCGGTTTCCTGACAACTATGGTGCCTCATGACCACTTGGCTTTATACGAGGGGATTCCATTGCCCTTAGATGTCCTTTGTGCAGTTGGGATGGAAATAATTAATGCTGGAAGGAACCTTAGATAGAATCCAGTCCACTTCCTAATTATATGGAAACAGATGCAGACAGATACATAGTCAAAAAGGCAAGAAACAAACATTTTATTGGGTCCCTACTATGTGCCAGGAAGGTGCTATACTAGGTTTTTCATTTTGTCCCTAGTTTTTTTACATCAGGCTTTCGAAGTATATAATATTATATCCATTTGTATAGACAAGGAAGTTGAAACTCAAAAAAATTAAAGAAATTTGCAAAGTCATTCAGTTAGGTCGTGGATCTATAAAAATAATACTGTCATTATTTAAGTACTTACCATGTGTCAGGCATAGTTTTAAACATTTCATTTTTATTAATGTATATAAAATCACCACAAAAACTCTAAGGTAGGTAGTATTGTTATGCCCATTTTACAGGTGGAACTCAGGCACAGAAGACTGGAAACTTGCCCAAGGTCACCCAGTTAATAGGTGGTAGAAACTTTGACTCCAAAGCTCTCTCCATAATCAGGTACACTAGAGAGAAATGGAAGCAGGTACTTATTGTCCAAGTAGGAGATAGGCAGGACTGAAATAAGGATTGGGAGGAAAAGAAAGATGTAAGAAGCACTTCTGATGCTCTCTGGATCATCCATCTGGATGGTAGGAGGGGAGGGATCAGGGGAGAAGGGGAAGCTGAAGATAATCTGCATTTTCTTGCTTATCTGGGGAACTAAAGGGATGGTGACGTCATTAACTAAGACCTTGAATAAAGATAAACTGGCATTGCGTTTATGTTCTGTGTTACAGAGCTGGTGTTTAGCTGTTTCTGTAGCTTAACTGTGAAATATAAGAGGAAGAATCAAGAATCATGTGTCCTCATCTTCTACATCAAACTCACTGATTGATAGATTATAAGAAAGACTCTCAATGGAACTTGGAACACTGCCTGCCTGATTTCCCATCTGTAGGGCAGTGAGGTACTAAGTATCTATGCAGTTTTAGGATAGCAAGAAATATAACTGTATACTTGATTAACTCCTTATTTGAGAATTAGTCACTGGAATCACTGTGTGTTGGCTGTGAAGGACATAATGGTAAAGAAGACAGACCCAGTCACTGCCTTCAGGGAACTTATATTCAGGTAAAGAAGATAGGCAATAAATAAGGAATCAAAAAATTAGACAGCAAAAAGTGCTGCAAAGAAGATAAAGAGAGTACTATGCTGAGATGCAGTGGTGCAGAGTCCAAGTGACAGTGAGTCTTGTAAGACAAAGACTATGTTTGACTTTAAATTTCAGGCATGATGGGAAGAAATTGATGAGTTTGGAGCAACGTAGTAACTGGTATGTTATGCATTTTTTGTTGCTCACTCTGAATGTTACTATATTCTGGGCAGGATTATGCGGACAAGAGTGGAAACAGAGAGACTGGTTTAGGAGGGCCAGAGACAAAGGGTGATGGTGGCTTAAATAAACTTGCACTGGAGGCAAAGGAAAGTGGGTATAAATTGAAACATATTTTGGGAGAAGCTAGCAGAATTGATGGAGAGGAAAAGGGAAATCAAAGACGATCCCTAGGTTTCTAGTTTGAACAACTGAATGAAGAGTGCTATCATTTACCAATATCATGGCAACTGGAGAAGAAACAAGGTTTGAAGGAAAACGATAATCAGACACATGTATATATATATCCATGTGAAAGCACAGTACCAAAGTTTACCAAAGAGTGCTCTGGACTGGATATTTAAGTGCCTGATTTTTGTCACCACTTAGAGCAATAATTTCTCTACATCTTGTTTTTTCCCATCTACATGGAAATAATCATGTCTGTCTTTACTGCTTCTGAGGGATGTTGAGAAGACAGATGAGATAATATATATGAAAGTCCTTTGAAGTCTTGGGAGGATAAGAACTGTGTAAACCCAAGCTATCATTATTAGGTCACAGGGTATATTTATGTTTTTCATGGTTCTACTCAAAGTCACAGGGATCTTAAGCACAACATGCTTACATCCCTTCCTTCATGTTCAGTTCCCAGACGTGAAAAGGTGAACATGCTTCTCTTCCCCAACTGCCCCTTTCCCTATAGTATTGACAGGACTTTGCAATTACTAGCATTATACCAAACTTATTTGAGACAGAGTCTCACTCTGTCACCCAGGCTGGAGTGCAGTGGCACAATCTTGGCTCACTGCAACCTCCACCTCCCAGGTTCAAGCAATTCTCCTGCCTCAGCCTCCCAAGTAGCTGCGATTACAGGTGCCCACCACCATGCTCAGCTATTTTTCTTTTTTTTTGTATTCTTACTAGAGACAGGTTTTCACCATGTTGGCCAGGCTGGTCTCGAACTCCTGACCTCAGGTGATCCACCTGCCTCAGCCTCCCAAAGTGCTGGGATTACAGGTGTGAGCGACCATGCCTGGCCTGTCCCAAACTTTTTTAAGACCTTGGGAAGAAAGGACTTTGCCCAGAATAACTCTGCTTGGGTGATTCTTGGCAGATTATGATAATGATGCTATCTGATTTTAATAGAGATGTACAGATTACAAAGAACCAGCATGTTGTCTCATCTAGTCGTCCCACAACACTCTGAGAGATTTTTTTTTCACCATTTGACAGAAAATGGCTCAGGAGGTTAAAGTAACTTGCCTAAGACTTCATTTTACAGCTGGAGTAACTAAAGCTAACAAAAGTGTTGTGTTCTAAAAACTATATAACATGCACTGGGGCATTAAAAGAACTACAGCCACATCCTGGATAATATTCATGAGATGTATGCCAGATTCTTTGATCACTGCTGTCTTGGGACACATTGTCTTCAGTTCTTTGAAAATGGGTGTGGCCAGGCACGGTGGCTCACGCCTGTAATCCCAGCACTTTGGGAGGTCGAGGTGGGCAGATCACCTGAGATCGGGAGTTTGAGACCAGCCTGACCAACATAGAGAAACCCTGTCTCTACTAAAAATACAAAATTAGCCAGGCATGGTGGTGGGCGCCTGTAATCCCAGTTACTCGGGAGGCTGAGGTGGGAGAATCGCTTGAGCCTGGGAGGCGGAGATTGTGGTGAGCCAAAATCGTGCCATTGCACTCCAGCCTGGGCAACAAGAGTGAAACTCCATAATCTCAAAAAAAAAAAATAAAAAAAAAAAACCACCAAAAACCAAAAAACAAACCAAAAAAACAAAACAAGAAAAATGGGTGTGATTATTGATTTTTTTTTTTTTTTTTTTTTTTTTTTTTGCCGGGAGTTTCAAGAGCTGCACAAATTCTACCGTGACGACCTTGTGCGCTGCTCTCTCTAAAATCAAACACCAAACCAAAATAAGAATACAATAAAAATTTTCCCTTGCTTTCGAGTAATTACATGATTAACAGTTTCTTCTTTCCCTTGGGAAGAGACACACTGTGCTTCACTTTGCCTGGGGTGGGGATATGACAGTGATGTGCAAAAGACAGGGCCTTGGAATGGTGGAAAGAGAACTGGACTTGGAATCCAGAGAGCTGGGATTGAGTCTTGGTTCAACATTACCTACTGTGTGACCAGGGGAAAATGAACCCATCTGAGCTTCAGTTTTAATAACTGCAAAGAATCCTTATCTGTTTATTGACTGTAATCTTCTGGTCAGCCTCATCTTCATCCATCTGCCCAGTTCCACATGCAGAAATAAGTAGTCACTTTCAGTTTGCAAACTGGACTAGAAATTCTCCAGTCCATTCATTCCTTCCGTAGGCTTTCTCAGCTCAAATGCCCAAATACCCGTGCATTTGCTCACTTCTAATGGAAGGGGAAGTGGGCTATGATTTTTGGTGTTCATACATGATGACTCTCAGCATATGAATCTATTTAGAACAAGGCTGAGAAAAGATGACATAGAGGGTTGCTGTGAGAATTGAACTGATGCATGAAAAATGTTCCACACAGTGCCTGGTTTACAGTGAGTGATCATTGTTAGCTGTTATAATTTTTTCATGCTTATGTGATCCTTATGTCTTGAATGGTTCAGCTGTGGCCCTAGCTGGAGACTAGAGGATAAACTGGGACTCCTCTTCAAATCATAAACCTAGTTGGTGGCCGGGCAGAGATTTCTTGCATCTGTTGTAACCCTTTCTTCTTATAACCACCTAGTTTCTGCCCACCTTTGAGGAAGGGTATTTGGGATAACTTTTTGTAAATTGATGGTAAATGCAAATACAATAATATCTACTTAACTTGTTTCTCCACTAAATCGAGACGGAAAAACCTCAAAACCTGTGGACAAGATGTTTTTCAAAACTCCACTTCGGTTTACAGGTGTGTGCCTGGGGCAACCAAAACAAAGATTACTGCGACGATGATGGCAGCAGCCCAGGCTCAGATGAAAGAGGCGCCTTTTAGCGTGCTTTACGGTGCCAGCTCACCGGAGGTCAGACTCAATTCTCACCACTTAGGGCAGGGATAACAGAGTCCCCGCGGCTGGGCTGCAAGCCCATACTACCGTTTTCCTAGCCTTGGGCTTTGGGGTCAGCGGTCCTCCAGGCTTGCTCCAGTTTGGGTCCTGGGGTGACTGATGGCTGGGTGCGGGCAGGTGGACGCGGCACTGTCCCCATCGATTCACCACGCCTATCTCGGCCCTAAGGGGCAACACTTCGCACCGACTCTACCAAGTAAGTGTACAGGGTGGGCAACCAGACGCAAAGTGCAGCGGGATCGGTTCCCGCCAGGACTGCTCCCGCCGCCTCCGCGGACCCAGCCCCTCCCGCGCCGCGACTCGCCCAGCCCGGGGAGGAAGAGTCCGTCCCGGGCGCCCAGCCCTACTAGGGGAAGGAGGACGCGGCGGGACTCTGCCCCGGGGCTCCTTCCTGCTTTCCCCAGCCTCCACTCCCGCCGCCTCCCACTCCAGTGGCTCCATTTTTCAGACGCGTTCTCCTGTGGGAGACGGCGTCAGTCCCCGAGCCTTCCCCTCGTTGCCCCGTGGGGGCCCGGCTCCCCAGTTTCTCCGCTCTCGCAGCGCCCCCTCAGGCTGCCGCACCCATCCCGCCCCCGGGCTCCGGCGGGGTACGGGGCGCTGGTCACCTCAGCGCGGGAGGCCGGCGCCGGGGCGGGCGGCTCCGGGAGGTGCCGCGCCCGCTCCAGGAGAAGGCGCTGTGGCGCGGGGCCGCCCCCTTGCGCCCCGGGCGCCGGCTGCGGCCCGGCCTCCTCCTCTTCCTCCGCCCTCCTTGGCTGGGAAAGTGGGAGGCGGCCGCGGCGGCGTGGTGTGTGTGCGCGCGTGAGGGGGGCAGCAGAGAGGAGTCTCCCGGTGCCGCCGCGGCGTCAGAGACACTGCGAGAGGCGAGCGCGGCGGGGCCGCATCTGCATCAGCCGCCGCCGCTGCTGCGGGGCCGCGAACAAAGAGGAGGAGCCGAGGCGCGAGGTAGGGCGCGCGGCCGGCGCGGGGCCGGCGGGCACCCAGCGTTGGCGGACCCCTAGCTGCGGAGAAGGCGGTGGTCTAGGCGTTTTTCCATCCCCGCCCTGGGTCGGTCTCCCTCTCCCCTCCCCGTCGGGTCCCCCTGGGCTGGGAATCAGGACCTGCGGAAGCAGAGCAGCCCGCGGCCTCTGCCTTCTCCGGGCAGGAAGCTGCCAGGGCTCCGTGCCGCGGTCTCCCCGACGCAGCCCAGCACCCCCTGCTTCCCGGATGGCGCGGTCTCTCTGGGGACTGTCGCCTTATCTGGGCTGGGCTAGAAAGCTGCTTCCCCGTGGCACTCTGTGGGGCTGAGTTTCGCAACTTAAGCCTGCGCATTTATTTTTAAGTCCTTGAAAACTTCCCGCAGTCGTGTAGGGGGATATGTGTCCCCGGCCTGACCTAAAGGGGGGCGGAGATGAGGGAGGCTGTAGGATGAGAGCCCCAGGCAGGGACCGGCTCCTGCCGGGTGCCGCCGACACCTGGCCCCGGGGTGTGTCTGCGGAGAACGGCCGCCGCGCCTCCCTGCGGGCTCGGGAGTACCTGTGCTCGGCGCAGTGGGAGCGGGGGCGCAGCCCTGGGGCTCCCCCGCTCCGACTTTGTCAAGAACAGCTGTTAATGCTACCAGCCAAATCTTTTTACCCCCTTTCTCCTGGGCATTCACATTTACATTTATTTTGGCTGTAGGGCAGTAAGTGGCTGGCTTTTTCCTGAATGGCCTCATTTTCATATGCCCACAGTTTCCAGTCCAACATTCCGTTGTCGAATTCTTTTGGTGGTAATTTTGCCAGATTTTCTGAATGGGATTAGGACAGGCCGTTCAGAAATGTGTTTCAGAGTTTATCAACCACTGCCCTGAAAGGCGCTTTTCTGTTTTAGCTGTTTTCAATCAAATCTGTGTCTTTTAGAATTGTCAACCTTCAGCTCTTTCTGGTTGGGCAAGATTAAACAGTTCTATTTTTAAGAACAGCGAAGAAACATATGTATTTAATATTGGGATCATTTACCACGAGCGATCACATGAGGCATGGTTTCTTAAACGCTAAAGTGGCTTAAAAAAGGGAATTTAGTTGGATTTAAAAGTATATTTCAGGTAGAGGAAACTTTCAATGGTCTCTGTCAGCTTCTCTTATGAGTTGAAGACTTTATTAAGGCAGCTGATATCACTTTCAGAGCTTAAGAAATTATGTTCCTTATTGCATTTCATAAATCCTTCTGCAGGAATTATGTATAATACTCTGTGTCTGTTTTGCCCAGTGAATCCCTGGATATCTTTAGGGGTTAATTGTGCGTTGTTTAGAAAGCCTATTTTGTTTTCAGTTGTTGACTTTGGAGTTTAGGAACCCACATTCCAAAGCAAAGCTACACTATTCAGACAGGGAATAGTGTACTTTTGGGTACTTTTGATTCTTGGCTCCTTTGTGAGCTTTTTCCCTAGATAACAACACTCATATTCTCTTTTCCCCCTTTTTCCCCATGACTCTAGAGCAAAGTCTGAAATGGATGTTACATGAGTCATTTTAAGGGATGCACACTACTATGAACATTTCTGAAGCTTTTTTCTCAGTAAAGTAGATAAAGATGGATGAATCAGCCTTGTTGGATCTTTTGGAGTGTCCTGTGTGTCTAGAGCGCCTTGATGCTTCTGCGAAGGTCTTACCTTGCCAGCATACGTTTTGCAAGCGATGTTTGCTGGGGATCGTAGGTTCTCGAAATGAACTCAGATGTCCCGAGTGCAGGACTCTCGTTGGCTCGGGTGTCGAGGAGCTTCCCAGTAACATCTTGCTGGTCAGACTTCTGGATGGCATCAAGCAGAGGCCTTGGAAACCTGGTCCTGGTGGGGGAAGTGGGACCAACTGCACAAATGCATTAAGGTCTCAGAGCAGCACTGTGGCTAATTGTAGCTCAAAAGATCTGCAGAGCTCCCAGGGTGGACAGCAGCCTCGGGTGCAAGCCTGGAGCCCCCCAGTGAGGGTAAGTAGCCTACAAAGGTAGTTTGGTGAATAAAGGTGGTGATGTCCACATTTTTTCTTTATTCTTTAGCTTGGTGTTTTCCAGGTCTCATTGCTTAGGAAACCACACATAGATTATACCTCTGAATATTTTTCCCCCCATCTTGGAATGAGATTGGATATAAATAATAAATTTTATTGTTTTGAAAATTATCTCTAGATAGTCTCTTATCTTTTAAGATAAATTTTGGGAAACAAGTAGCAATTAGTGAATGAAATCTAAACCAGCTTTTGTTCTGTGCCCATTTTAAAATGGAAATTTGGTATTTTATCATGTTGGTGGGGCTGAGAGTCGTAATTACATGTATGTAGTACATATGTGTATATATATTGTAAATATGTGTGTGGGTAAATCATAAATAGGAAATCAAGCCTTAATTTTTATGTTGCTTAGAATCATTCTATTGGTTTTATGAATACACAGCACAGAATTTACTCGTTGGTGGAATTCTTAACAAATCATGGCTACAGGTAGCAGAGTTTCGTTGCTGTAGCAACAAAATGTCACTTAGGACTACACTAAAACATCTAGCTTTATAGTGAATGAAATGAAATGTTTCATCAAAATGATTTTTCCTGGGATTTGAGTTTGGGCTGAAATGATTTTAGATGAAGCTAATTATTTGGACAGCTACCACAACTGTCACACAATTTCTGTATTTTTATTAGAAATACCTATATTAATAATCTATATATCTATATACTTAATTGTAATTTATCTATCATAAGAATATAGGTATTTCTAATAACATATAAATTATGTTGCAGGTGATGGATTCGTGATAAAATGTGCTTTTTCTCATATTTGCAAAAATAAAAGTAATCAGTAGCATCAATAATTAACAACAAGTCCATTTCTGTAAGAAGAAGGATCCTAAATTATTGGCCAAATTTTGGAGTGAGTCTGGATAATCGGCATTTTAAAGAAAGGGAATGGTTCTAGATAGAAGTGATTGTGGTGGTTTTTGCGAATATCTCCCCAGTAAGTTCTGAGCATCAACACTAAGCTGCTTGGTCTTTCATTTAATGGCTAACAGGAACATGGCCCATTGGGATGTGGCGTTAGAATCTCATATTCCACTAGATGGGTGTGATACCAGAGGCACGTTTTTTAACAGAAGTATGCTTTTCTCTATGCTGGTCTTTGCTGTGCTCATTCTTTTTGTACATCTCGATAGGAAGTATTACATCTATCTAGCTGTTAATACGTTCATAAGAGAGCCATTTTAATCACGAGAAAACCTGATCGGAAAACAGTTTCATAAGGCTGGTCAGTGTTTCTTTTGACATATTTATTTATTTAAAGAAATAGTGAGAACTTTGGGCTAGGGAGGGATTAGTATTTTTTCTTTCCTTATTTTGGAACCCACATGTTGTGAAAGTGATCCACTTACAGTGCTTTTCTTAGATTTCCTTTTATTTTATGGAATTTACTGATTTAGACTTGAATATAATGAATCGCCAGAACCATGTTATAACGAATTGATAATTTCCGTATGTTCTATGATGCCATGATATATCGTGTTCTTGTTTAGCTAATAAAGGGGTAGATTTGCATCTTTGGAAGAGGATTTTGTTTTTCTCTTCATAGTTGAAGATATTAAGTACTAGGGACAGGCATGGCTTTCCCCCAGAATACTGTATCTTGATATGTGTATTGACACTGCCTTACCTTGTGGGATACTGTGTGGAGGGAAGGTTTGCCCTGTAATATTTGATCATATGTGCTGAGGGAGAAGGATTGGATTTAAGGAGAGACTACTACTACAACATGTGCTTTTATGTATTATTAGAGTGTATGTTCTTGGGCTGAATCAGTTGGGTGAATATTGAGAGTATAGTAAGTCGCCAAGTATTCAGGCTTGACAGCTGGTCATTTCATGTTTCCTATATTGAAAACTTTTATATGGTCTATATTCGTGTTTCTGGAAGATTTTGATCCATTTAGTAATTATTTTATTTCTGTTTATAAGCTTTTCTAATTACTTCATGGTTTCTTCTTTAGCATGAGAAAAAATTACGTACCAAGAACTCAACTTAAACTTGAGCCTTATAACTGGGAACATAAAAGTTGAGTGGATGGAAACCAGGAAATATGTCTGTTACTTTGCTGGGGGAGGATGGAGGACCAAAAAACAAACCTTATTCAGTTAGTCTGAGTTATGCAAATTGATGCAATACTTAGAAAAAGAAACAGCCTTTTTTCTAGTTTGAAAAATAGTTTTTTCGACGCAGGTACTGTGGTATTCACCTCTAGTCTCTAGCTACTTGAATCTGTAGTCCTAGCTACTCCAGAGGCTTGGGGTGGGAGGATCACTTGAGCCGCAGGAGTTTTCAAGTCCAGCCTTTAGACAACATAGCAAGACCCCTCCCCTGTACCTCCCCCGTCCCTGCCCCACCTTTTAAAAAAAGGTTTCTCAATAAGTTACTACTACCTTTTGCTTTCAAATATACAGAACAGTCAGGACCGTACGTATAGTTCAAACACCTGAAAGATAAATACATTTCTAGAAAAGATTCTTTTTAAGAGTGAGAATTCTGTAACATGAAGCCACATGGATATTGTAAGGCACTTCTTTGGACACTTCTCTTAGGTGAGTGCCTGTAATAAATCCCAAATGTGCATCCTCCTCCCCTAAGTGTTCTGACACAACCAAGCGGTGCAGTGAGCCTGTTTCCATATGTTGTGCAAAGCTGAAAGTGATAACGTGGAATGTTGCTTCAGTTTATTAGTTATGTTCTGTGTTCCATTAGACTGTGACCATGTGGCCTCCTCATGCATTTAGCCGAAGTATATTGAATGTTATCAACAGATTTGAACATTTCCAATGTGTGACGCATGTCTTGTTCCCAAAATTTTAATGTTTCCTGCCTAATTTGAAGGAGAAAAGGAAAGAGTGTGGGGTTGGAGTCACCATGGGAATCTGTCAGTTTTTTACCTCTAAGTAAAGAATTCCTGTTGGTTTTAGGCCAAAGTCAAGCAGTGGAATGACCCATAGGGAGAGGGACACTGCTGATACCAGTGAATGGCCTAAGAAATACAGCTGCAGAAGTTAAAATGCATATATATAAATTAGATAAGGAAAGCATGGTTTTTAAGTAGTTCCCCTATCCCGTATAGAATTTAGACTTAATAGTTTCTGCCTTCTATGTGCAGTTCCAGTGATTTAAGGAATCATTAAGTAATGATATCTAAACAGACACATGCATAGATATTCTCTTACGTGGTGGCTCACGCCTATAATCCCAGCTCTTTGGGAGGCTGAGGAGGTAGGTGAATCACTTGAGGTCAGGAGTTCCAGACCACCCTGGCCAACATGGTGAAACCCCGTCTCTACTAAAAATACAAAAAAATTAGCCGGGCTTGGTGGCGGGCACCTGTAGTCCCAGCTTCTTGGGAGGCTTTTGCAGGAGAATGGAGTGAACCCAGGAGGCGGTGGACCTTGCAGTGAGCCGAGATCGCGCCACTGCGCTCCAGCCTGGGCAACAGAGCTAGACTCCATCTCAAAAAAAAAAAAAACAACTCTAAAGTTCTCTTAATATCTCTTAACATTAAGTTCTCTTAATATCTGTGCATGTTTCTCTTTAGGTATCATTACTTAATGATTTCATGATGTCTGTACTTCACAGCAAATATATTCATCCAAAAAATAGATCACATCAGACCCCCTGATTTATACAAATTTATACTTTGTTTATTTGTTGTTTTATTTAATAAATACTTCTTAAGCACTTGTTAGGTACCAGGCACTACACTAGCTGCTGGATAGGTAATGGTAGACAAACCAGATATAGATTCTTAGCTTTTGAATGTGTGGTCCATCTTGTGGGAGAGACACATTAATAAAATAATAACAATGCAGGCATGTAATTAAATAAGTTCTAAGACACAAAACTAGGGGAGAGGATAGAAGAAAGACCTGCATTTAGTGTGAGGGTGAATTGTGTGTGTGATCTTCAAAAGCTTCTGGCATCTGAGCTGAGATCTTAAGGGTGAAATGATATTAATTAGGGAATGGGCGCTGGGCAGGGAAGAGGCCGAGGGGAAGAATATTTCAAAGGCACTGACCTACACAGGAAGGGGTATGCCTCCTAGGAAGAACTGACAGAAAGTAAGTGTGAACTAGGCAAGCCACAGGGATGGTGTAAGATGAGGCCTCATATTCGATAATGTGGAAGGCATCAAGAACTGCCCCAAGGGCCACGTAGGGTGAAGGGGCAGATGGGTAGGATAGATAGGAAGTGCTCCGCATTTGGGATAAGAAAGAGGGACCACTGGGACTGAGACGATTAGCAGGGCTTCAGAACAGATATGGGATTGGAGCTCGTGTCAAAGAATGGAGAGACCGGGAAAGAAAGGTAGGGAATTCTAGATATGAGGGAACATGGATGAAATTTATTTCCCCTGTAAATGCTGAGTCTGCTTTCATTTCTCCATAGCACAGTCATACCTCCTTTCTCCCTCTTTCTCTATTGCTGACTGTTAGGGGCTGAATTATTTCCCCCTACATTGCTAGGTTGAAGTTCTAACTCCTGGTTCCTCACAATGTGGCGATATTCGGGGATAGGACCTTTAAAGAGAGGGTTCAGGTAAAATGAGGTCACATGCATGGGCCCTAATCCACTAAGACTGAAGTTCTTCTGAGAAGAGGAGATGAGGATGCAGACACACAAGGAAGACCATGTGAAGACACATGGAGGAGATGCCACTTACCAACCAAGGAGAGTTGCCTTCAAAGGAAGCCAACCCCACTGACACCTTGATCTTGGACTTCCAGCCTCCAGAACTGAGGAAATACATTTTTGTTGTTTAAGCCACCCAATCTGTGCACTTGGATGTGGTAGCCCTAGCCGACTTGTACTCTGACTGTAGGCATACTCCTAAAGGTCAGCCCCTTGAGTGGCCTCTCAGTCCACTGCCAATCCCTTCAGTCCTGGTTTCCCCAGAAACTGGCAGTGGTCCAGCCTTCTGTGTTCTGCTGTGGAATACCCTTGAGAAGTTGTTCGGCCCCCCCTACCCTCTCAGCTACCCACATTGCCTGGCATAATTTCGTAAAATAGGCATGTTAGAAGGAAGTTGAAGTTTATGTGGCAATATACCAGATGCACAGAAAGTTCTGGAGGAAATGAAGGAAATATTGAGAGGGGGAAAACTACTACTTTCTTATCTCTGACAAGTTGGATTGATCCGTAACTGGAGTCTGGAGAGGGTGCTTTCCAGGACTCAGTAGTACCTAAGGTACCTAAGTAGTACCTATCCCCTCAAGGATAGGTAATGATGGACAAACCAGATACAGATCCTTACTTGGTGCTTTCCAGGACTAAGTAGCACCCTAATAAGGCATCCTAGGCTTTATTCCAAGGAATGGCATTGGCAGAAAGAATTGAAGGAAGTAGTGGGAGAAAGTTAGGACAATTGAGTTGCTCCAGGTTTGGTGTGGAAAGCAACTGCCAGCTGTGAACTGTGCCGTGGGACATCTTTGACATCTGTCTGTGAACAAGCACCTGTACAGAGCTTCTTTCAGGTCCAGTTATGTTCAATAATCTATACTAGGTCAAAGATGACATTAATGCGTGTTTCTGTTGAAAAAGTTTACATTTGGGGGAGGTAACACATAAGAAACAACAAATAAGGCAGCATATAGTGAAGCACCAGGGGGTGGGATAAGATAATAGAATAAGTGTCTATTTATGATGGGGTTCTTGTTTGTAGTTTGTGGTCCTTGGATTAAGTGCATGGTCAAAGAATACCAAGTGTGGGTGGGACATGCTTCCCTGGTGTGTAAGGTTTGCTACAAACACTGACTGATAAAGGAACTGTTGTCTCCGCACAGATGGGGAAGAGGATGTGTATTAACTCATACCGGACCCAAGCAAGACATTTAATGTGGTGGTTTGGGTGAGGGGAATGTTTCTGTGTGTTTCAGAATGATTGAATTGAAATGGAAAAGGTGGGTTTTGTTTGTTTGTTTTGGCTAAACCATGTTTGTTGCATTCTTGACCTCTTATTTTATCCATTGTTTCATCCTTGATCCTTACTCCGGGCTTCATGTCTGCCCCGTCCCTGACCTTTACTTCATTCCTGAGCTAGGCTTAATGGTAAGGCTCAGCGATGAGATCTTGAACGGGGTAGAAAGCAGGTATGGGAAAGGGAGTCTGTGGTGCATACTAATTGATAATTTTTTAAAGATATAATGATTCTTTCTTATACCACATAAAGTGTCATGTAACCATAATCATGTAAACCTCACAACAGCTTTCTGGGGTCAAGTGTTATCATTTATTTATTTTTTTGAGATGGAGTCTCACCCTGTCCCCAGGCTGGAGGGCGATGGTGAGATCTCAGCTCACTGCAACCTCTGCCTCCTGGATTCAGGCAATTCTCCCACCTCAGCCTCCGGAGTAGCTGGGATTATAGGCACCTGCCACCACACCTGGCTAATTTTTGTACTTTTAGTAGAGGTGGGGTTTTGCCATGTTGACCAGGCTGGTCTCCAACTCCTGACCTCAAGTGATCCACCCACCTTAGCCCCCCAAAGTGTTGGGATTACAGGCGTGAGGTGTGGCGCCAAGCCTATGAAAAAGAATGTAGATTTCAAAGTGTATGTAAAAGTATTCTGGTTGTAAAAAATATTCAACAATATAGAAGAATATGTTACTAAGTGTGTATATACTTGCAGATCTTTTCATATACATTTATATGTGTATGCATATAGTTTCTTGATTTTTTGCAGTACTAGAATTTCATGCTCTGGATATTCAATGATTTGCTGATTCGTTTACTATATCTGTGAAATTTTTTCATGTTTAAGCACATAGACCTACTCCAGTTTTTGAAAAGACTCTTTATTGATGTATAATATACATTTAGAAAAGTGTACTAATTATGTGTGCCACTCCCTGAATTTTCATAGTATTTTCTCGTAGTATTTTCATTCATAAAATTTTCTTCATAGTATTTTCTTTCTGTTTAAAATACTCATAAGAAAATACTCGCAGTATTTTCTTTCTGTTTTAAAATTAAAATAATACATGCTCATGGTAAGAAATGTAATAGTAGAAGATGATGTACAGGAGAAAATAAAGGCTTCCAATCTCTATTCCTTTGTTCCTAATCTCTAGGGGTAACCACTGTCGGAGGTTTTTTGTGTTTTCTTTCAGACACAAAATTGAATAGAAATGGAATCACATTGTATTATGCAGTTCTGCAATTTGAAGTTTTTAATTTAATGATAAAACTTGGATAGCTTCTGTAGTCCCAGCTACTCAAGAGGCTGAGGCAGGAGAATGGCGTGAAGCCAGGAGGCGGAGGTTGCAGTGAGCCGAGACCGTGTCACTGCACTCCAGCCTGGGCGACAGAGCAAGACTCCATCTCAAAAAAACAAAAAAACAAAAAAAACAAACTCAGATAGCTTCCATATCTACTCACATTGGACTATAAGAAGGTATTATGTCTCCTTCTTTTTTTTTTTTTAGACGGTCTCACTCCTGCCCAGGTTGGAGTGCAGTTGGCGTGTTTACGGCTCACTATACATTATTACTCTTATTTCATGGATGTAGGAGGGGTGGCTGAAAGACTTTAAATAACTTGTCCGATTTCTGATCCCAAATGCTTCATTCCCTTACCTGCAGTTGACTTAGGTGGCAAACATTTTCCCTGGTGTTGCTTTTAGCAGGGGAATCTCTTCTGAGTTGCAACTGGAAGAGGTTATTCTTTCCTCACTGTCCTTGCTTCCTGTTTTGTTTTGACAAAAAGAGGACAAATAAAGCTCCTTTACAATGACAGTGAACCAAGAAAGCAGACTCTCCTTAGCTTGATGTATGGGAAGAGTGTGGTTTGGAGGTTAGAAGTTGTGGCCTCTGATTCCGACACTGCCATCAGCTGACTGTGGGGTTTCTCTGGGCTTCATTTCTTCAGCTCAAAGATGTGGAGCCATAGGGACCTAAGCTCTATGCAGAGTGGTTGTGGGAATGGTGTTGGTGATGGGGCTGGATTTGGTTCATCTTTGACTCTTCAGAGCCCTTTGTAGTGTCTGGCATAGAGTACACACTCGCAAGAGGTTTGTTGAATAAATGAGTGAATAAGTGAGTGAAGTGAATACCAATCTCTCTAGGGATTCTTAACTGTATATTTAATGTCATTTCTATTTGGGATGATGAGAACCAAAGTTATTGAAAAGATATAGAAAAGATTATAAAGTGGATGTAATGTTTGGATGTAGAGCTACATAAAATACAGACATGAACTCAGTTATTTTGGTTTCCTACGTGTGAAAAGTAGCCTGATGCAGACCTCTTTGGCAACCCTGAACCCCCTCCTCTCCCAGTTTCCTTCATTTATTATCACTATTGCTCCAGTCCTTATTTATTTATTTATATTTCTCTTTTGGGTGACTGAAGGAGAGAAATGATTATTCTGTTATTGCTGGCTGGGCAGGGAAAAGGAAAATCTGAGGGAAAGGGAGGAAAGAGATAAAATCTAGTTTTACTTTAACTGAAGGCCCTTCTTGTTCTTGAGGTTCTTTTGAAAAGTTCCACCTCTGCCCTGGCTCTCTGACTTTAGCACTTCATCCCTGGCTTTTGCATCAGCTGCTATAGAACCTGTGTTGACTGTTAACTTCTCTGCCTTGCAGCACCTTGCACTGCCCTCTCCTGCAACTGTGGTCTGTACTTTCCAAGTGGCTAAAAGAGGCGCAGTGGGGAGACAGTCAACAGACAGGGGGAGCAGGAAAGCAGTCCTACTCCATTGCCTTCCTAAAACTGCTTCCTCTGGGTTGTCTTCTCAAAATACTTTGTTTTGCCCCATAATTAGTCTCTGGTCTCAGAAAAGGAAAAAAATAAAATCAGAGGCTCAGAAAAGGTGTGTGGGTAGGTGCAGTATGTCAGTTCAAGCCCCTGCCTTTTTCTGTTGCCTGTGGTCTTTTCTCAGCATTCCACGAGCCCCCAGCTCTCCTTTGCACACCTCCATTCCTTAACTCACTCTGTTGGGAAGAATGCCTGCTTTTTTCCTCTCTGGTCAGACGCTCACTCCATTTATTAATCTGTCCCCTCTCTAGTAGATTGCTTAATGTGGCTTAAGCAAACCCAAGACAATATGTAAAAAGACTTTAAAATTTTAAGGTCAAAAGGCAAATGACTTTGTAATTCATGCTGTGGCAGGATGCTTCCTAAGGATCCACAATACTGTAGCAACCTAGCACAAATATTATAGTGAGATGTACTTGTGATAGAAATATTACACATAGCGACATAGTATGGATAGTGAGGAACTCAGATAGCTGGCAAGACTCATTTACATAGCAATATAGTATAGGGAGGTGTACATATGATAGAAATATTATGCTTGGAGGCTGCCTTGCTGGTAAGGCTCCCTCATTTAGAAACTTCAACTCATCCTCCCAAAGCTTTTATTATAAAGAGTACGTGTATCTTCTGCTCTTTAAAAATTTTTAATTTTTAGTTTCTTCTGAAGGTAGTAACCTTGAAAAGAAAAATTCAGAGCCCCAGGCACCCTTTTTTGTGGCTCTGCAATCCTTTTGTCATGTATATGTCTGCCAATGCCTAGTCAAGAGGATGGTAGCAGTTGCTTCATGAATGGTGACATATGGGTGGCTGTAAACACAGCCATTTTAAAGATAGATGTGTGAGTGAGCTCTTTCGGGGTAGCTGGGAAGGGAATGGAGGTGCCATTTCAGATGGCTGACAGAGCAGTTAAATAGTAGATTATTTGCGTTGTGAAACATGAAAAAAGTGAGCAGTAGGAGGATGTGCAAATGAATTTTTAAGTTACATAGTGCAGAAAGGCAAGGACTGTCAATGTTGAACATTTTTCTGTTAGCCTAAGGAAATAAATTCCTTAAGGATTAAGGAAATTATTATTATCATTATGATTATTATTATTATTGCCAGAAAAAATCCTTTTGAAACACTGTAGTTTCACTGCTTATCAATTCAGGAATGAATGAACAGGAGTGAATTTTCATTATTTTAATATGTAATGAGTGGTCCTAGGGAATGAACATTTATACAGAAAGGAAGCTAAAGTTAGCTATAGGATGCTTCATATCTAGTTTTAATTTATGTGACGTACCCTCAAAATAATACAGTAACAATGTAAGTAAGAGCATCAGTGTGGGATACAAATATCCCTAGCATTTGTATAAGGTTCCTGGAAACGTGAGCAGTAATGTTGAAAAGTTGAACATTAGATATGTTATAAGGAGATTCAATTCTTGTAGAATTAAAAAATATTCTTACATTCCTAATTATATAACTGCTTAGTTTTAAATATCCTTAAAATCTTTAAAAGTTTTAAAACATTAAACACATAGAACATCATATAATAAAACTAAATTTCAAACCTTAAGTTTTCATTTGCCCACCTTATCCAAAGTGACATTTAGTTTACTAATCTCTATTATTTCAATTTTTTTCAAAATCTTTGAACAGTTTTTCACCATTATTAAACTTGTGTTTTATGCATAGTGATGAATTATTTTTCAGCATTTCGTATGCTTTTTTTCTGCCACAGTTGCAGTCTATGAGGCTAAATATTTTTGCCATTTTTGGTAGCTCTTATTATTTTCATTCTTGGCTTAACTGTACTAGTAGTGGCACGTTTATTTTTCTTTTTTCTACTCATTTTTGTAAAACAAGTCTGAAATATTAAGAAGACACTGAAAGTGTTAACACTGTTGTACAAAGCCTGTGATGTTGCTGAAGCTGAAGTGTTGCTTAAAGGCCCCAAAGGGTGACAGCTTGAAATGTTTACATAGCAGCTGTTCCAAGAAAGTTCAAATCTGGCAGTAGAAAAGTATTGGGTCTCCGTGTATGAAGCATGAAAATATATGATGTATGGAAGCTGAGAATCGCCTATATGGTGGAAAGAATGAGGAGACCTGCTTTCTAGTCTTGGCTATGTGATTTTAGGCCAGTGTTTTCTCTTCTATAGGACATAGTTTTCTCTTTTATAAAATGAGGCTTTTCTGATATCTGAGTTCTTTTGTAGGCCTGAAATTTAAAAAATAATCACCCTAGCAAAAGTCAACTTTGATATTGAACATTTAGAACAAACTCAGATTGGCACCTGGATTTGATCTTGGTGCATTGAGGTGACATGTGGCTCTCACATTTGTCCATTGACACCAGTAATCTGCCTTTAATGTTCGCTTAGAAGCCCATACCGTGCCTGCCACAGGAGCCTTCAGATGAACTGTTAGATTTAGAAGTGAGGTAGAGCAGAAAAGCAAGGACGGTTAGGGAGCCCGACTTTGGATCAACCTCTAAATAGGGCTGGTTTGCTTGGTTTGCTTGATAGATCTCATCTGCATAAAATTATCAACCTCCGTTCTGCCGGAATATTATCTTCATATAAAGTTGTTACACTGCTTGAAATTCTAATAATTAGAGATTGTCTGCATATTAAAATGTCCTGCACTTTAGAAGCATGTTTAGCATTGCCTAACCATGTTTCTTTTCTCAGTTTTTACTGACGTGAGAATCCCTGCTTTGATGGACAGGACATTTATTATGCTTTGAAAGAGTGGGAAGGCAGGTACCTGAGCTTCTTTGAGGTCAGGCAAGCCTGGATGGGGGAAGCTGTAGTGAGGGGTTTAGGCAGAGTGACCATGTAGTTTATCCTCTACCCTGGGACGTTTTTGAGAGTGAAAAGGATGTTGTTGATAATTTTGCAGAGTCAACAGGAGTAAGTCGGGATTGTTTGGGGCAAACAGGGCCATAAGGTTACCCTAGCTGAGGGCAGTGTGAATGAGCACAGCATATAGAAAACAGAATTCATTAAGCACAGGAGAGATGCCAGAGAATACAGAACTTTTCAAAAGTGTTCAGGGGAAATGCAGAGGAATTAATTTCTTCCTCAGAATGTTCCTTTTTGTGTGCTCTGTGATTCCCGCTGGACAGAAAGTGTCTGATAATAGGAAAAGCAGGAGATTTATTATCAGGCAGAACTTCCTCTGTTCGTTGTTATCTGTGTGGCTCTTGGGCAAGTTACTTCCTTACCTAATTTCTTCATTTGTAGAATGATGAAGAGCTGCTCTCCAAGTTTGTGAGGATTACATGAGATAAGGAATCTCAAATGCCCAAGACCAAGTACATGCTCAGTAAACATGAGTATCTTCAGTTTTCTCTCTTTCTAGAAATTAGAACTTTTAATACCATATCACAGTTATATTGTAAAATAAACTCTGGGACAAGTGGATTGGCTCACATCTGTAATCCCAGTGCTTTGGGAGGCCAAGGTGGGAGGATCAGTTGTGGCCAGGATGAGACCAGCCTGAGCAACATAGTGGGACCCCCACCCCCCTTCTAAAAATTTTTTTTGTTTTAAATTAGCTGGGCATGGTGGCATGTACCTGTAGTCCCAGCTCCTCGGGAGGCTGAGGCTGGAGGATCGCTTGAGCCCCAGAGTTTGAGGCTGCAGAGAGCTGTGATCTTGTCACTGCACTCCAGCCTGGGTGACAGAATGAGACCTTGTCTCTAAAACAAAGAAACAAACAAAACAGACTATTGGTGTGTATGTAGTCTGGTAATTTAATTAATCCACACTTATATGTTAATACCATAGAACATTTTGTTCTGTTTCAAACAGCTGGCTTAAACTTCAGATACCCAAGCTGTTCGTAAATTAGTGACTACAGAAGATAGTTCTGGTTTTACAACTATAGTGTGAGACTGGTTGAGTCAGTCAGCTTCTCTGGGCCTCATCTGTAAAAGGAAATGGTGAGCAACATTATCTATAGTATCTCTTCCTGTTCTCTTATCCTGTGATAAGATATCCAGCCAGCAGAATTCATTATAGCATGGTAGACGTGTGTGACCATTTTCATTATCCCTCCCCTCCGCCCCCCGCCTACCTTCCTCCCTCCCTTCTTCCCCTTCTTCTTACCTTCCTCCCTTTCTCTCTCCCTCCCTGCCTCCTTCCCTTCCTTCTTTCCTTGTCTATCTCCCTCCCTGTGATTGGGGAAAATAATAGCTCAAGTAATTGAAAAAAAAAAATGCAATTTAGTTATTTATTTAGCATAGTACTGAAGACTTAGACCCCTAAGACTTTCTGTAAGGAAACGAGATGTGCTTTGTAGCACAGTCCTAATTTTTAAAAATTAAGGAGACCAGGCATGGTAGCTCACGCCTATAGTCTCAGAACTTTGGGTGGCTGAGGCGGGAGGATTGCTTGAGCTCAGGAATTTGAGACCAGCCTGGGCAACATAGCGAAACCCCATCTCTACCAAAAACAAAAAATTAGCTGGGCATGGTGGCTTGCGCCTGCTGTCTCAGCAACTTGAGAAGCTGAGGAGGGAGGAACGCTTGAATCCGGTTGGTCAAGGCTGCAGTGAGCCATGATCATGCCACTGTACCTCTCGCCTGGGCAACAGAACGAGACTCTTGACTCAAAAAGAAAAAAAAAAAAAAGTAATGTTAGGAAAGATTATTATGCCCATTATTAAAACATGGATGTTTTAATGCACTGTTGGATGGATGGATGGACGGGTGGATCAGTTGATCTCTCTGGACTCTGTGTGTGTGTGTGTGTATGCATGCATATGCACATGTGTGTTGTGTTTTATTCCTTTGTGGCTGATTTTTGCTTACCCTTCCCAACCTTGCCCACCCTTCCCCTCACTTCCATACCATTAAGATTATGTGGCTTCAGTAGTTATTACTGGTCCGTTTTTCCACGTTTTGGTTATTTTTTAATAGCTCATATCTAGAGCAGCTGATTTCCCTTTTTAAAAAGTGTGACATATATAAACAGATATAAACAAATGCATTTATATAATTTTCTGATGCATTTTGCAAATGCTGCAACAGTGAAGAGCCTTGCAATGCTTCAAATTTCCATAAGTTTATATATTTTTTAATGAAGTTTCTATTTATAGTTAAAATATTCACTTACTGATTTTGTAGGGTAAGAAAGGACACTGGGTGAACATTTTATGAAAATAGTCATCTACTGTGTTTTTAGAAAGTCTCTGCAAAAGGACATTTCAAAAGCTTGTTGACACAAACTTATTCCAGTGCCTTACCATCTTCCTAGCCAGGAGGTTCTTTTTTTCTGTTTCATATAAATTCCTGTCCTTGCAATGTGCTCTCATTCCTCTCATCCCATCCTTAATGGAAAAGAAGTGCTCCCCTGTACCTCTTCTTCCTGACCTTGCAGGCTGTGGTGCAGTCCTGACCTCCTCTCTTTTTATCAGGACTGAATAACTGAATTTCCTTTACATGTCCTCATAGGACGCATTTCCTAACATTTTAATCATTTTAGTCACTCTCCTTTGGATGCTGTCCAATCCCTGCTTGCTGTGCTTGGGTTCAAGTCCAGAAGAGCTCTTAGTGTGGTGATGAAGTTCTGAATGGGGCTTTGAGTTGTGGAACGGCTGTCATGGGACCCTCCTGATGCCTGTTTTCACATCCTCATGTTGTGTACCTTTAAAAAGAACTCACTACATTGCTGGTTCATGCTTTGCCTAGATCTCAGATTTTCTCTTTTCCTTAGATAAATTCAGTTTCCCCCATCTCTCGAGTGGTTAGTTTTTACTACCCTCTGGATTAAACTTGTCTCTGTAATCTTTATGGTAGTGTCAGCAATTGGCTACTTAACAACAGGAATTGAAAAATGCCAATCCAAATGCAATTGCTTTAATACATGTTTGTGATCATATGGATACCTGATCTTAAACACATATATACCTTGTTTATTACATTTATTTTGAATATTCTCTGCCCCCATTTGGTGGTGTTCTCCAATTAATTGTGCTTTAATGTTGTCTCCTGTACCAAGTTATAAGGAACTTGAGATGAGGGGCTCTTTTGAATTCTATACCTCTTTTCTCTTCATGACTGTGGAAAAGGTAGTAGGTGGTCAGTTCAGTAAATACTTCTTGATGGAACTGATAGATGCCTACTCACATTCCAGAATTCCAAGGTCCATTGAAACACATTCACATCCTTCTAAGTTTGAGCGTCTAACCTCACATATATTTTGGTAAGCTTAATCACATTCATTTTCCCACTATTTAAGTCAACAATGACAGTAGTACTCAAAGGCTAGGTACACTCTTATGAAACTTGACTGTAATTGGATGTTGAATAACAATTCTCTTGAGAGTGACCATTGAAACATTTTGGTTGCACCCACCATGGTGGTCTAGAAATCATGTTTTCCTAGTTTGTTAGAAAGAATGTTCTGCTGAGTTGAGTCAAAAGCCTTATAAAAGTTAAAATATGTGATATGTTATCTCCTATCCCCCAGGCACATCATTCTGACATAGAGGAAAATGAAACTGATCTACTAGGAATTAGCTGTCCAACTGTCATATTGATCTTTACCAAACACCTTATAATTTCTCTGCTTGCAAATCTTTTAGAATGCAAAATGTTACATGTATAATGGCTTCTTTTGATACAGATCATCTATATACTAAGTAATTCCAGAGGTGGGTAATCCTGTGGATGGTAGGAAGCACAGGTAATGTGGTTAGCAATAGCACCTCTACATTTTGAATCCTATGACAGGCAACATGCACATTCAAAATTAAATTAAAATTCTTGAGAATGAAGTGGAAAGAGGGAAGAAAAGGGCAGTTAGAAGAATAAATTAGTCCCAAGGGATCCTTTCCAAGTCTCAAATCATAAGCCAGCCAGCTGTGATATGAAACATGACAAGGGCCCATGGGCTCTCTCGTTCAGATAGCTGCAAGACTGGATTCTCTGTGATTGTTAATGTATCAACAATTTAACTATATGCATGGAAATACCTTGAGTTATTATTACTTCTCTCAGGAGACTAAGCTATCTGATACCTACAAATGAGTAACACTAGGTCTGCCTAACATTTCCTTACAGATTAAAAAGAATGGCAGATTTTGAGGAGCAACATGCTGGGAAGGCTTGGTAACTTTAGAAATGTGCCACGCTGTGGTTTCTAGGTATGCTATGAATGAAGAGCTTTGTGTGTAAGAAGTGGGAATTCTATGTGAATATTTATTATGTAAATTCTCATGTGTTACTAGGTTTATTTAAGTTTCTTCTTTGCGATCCAAACTTTTTTCCTTGAGAGGCAAGTTTATTTTTCACATTAACCTGATATGTAAATTTCTCAGTCGCCCCCATCTCCCACCCCTAGGCCTTTTTTCTGCACCCAATTTAGTGGTATCAGGTCAGTATTCGGGCAGAGGGTGTTTATCGTTAACAACTAACTAGAGTCATATTTTTGTTTAACTTCCCCTTGCTATAATCCACCCATCCTGCCTGTTACTGTGGGTTGTTGCCAGTTTAGGATTTATTTAACATGACTTATGTTCAGAGGTATATGTTGAAATTTAGAACGTATGAAAAAAGAGCCTGTGTTTTGCTTATGAATACTTCAGTCCATCAGCACGTGTTTATTCTCTGTGCCTGAACTGAAGGTCATCATTTCTTGGCAGTATTACTAGACATACTGGGATATTAAGCCAGAAAATAGAATAGGTTGGTTAAAGATAGATTGAGGCAAAAATTGATTGACAGTTTGATACTTAAAACCAACTTTGCTGGTCAGTTGAGTGTTATCTGACAATCAGGCAGAGTTGCTAATTATTGGCACCCAGGTGCCAGATGGTAGGGAGTAATTAGATCACAACTATCTTATCTATCAGTAGCTTTAGAATGAGAATAGTAGCAATTTTCATAGCCCTTTTCAATGGTCATGAAAACATTTTAAGAGCTGATCCCATGGAATATTGTATATCTGACTCCAGAAAGTAAATTTTTGACACGTTACCTTGAGGAAAAAAGTATGTAACAGGGCATTTTATAATCTTGAAAGAGGGAAGTAATATTTTAGCAACTCTGTGTTCTGTTTGTTGCATCTGGGTTAGCCATGAATGAATTCATTCTGTTCTTAAAGAACTTGTTTTGCATTGATGTCACTGTTTGAAAAAGTAAGCTGTGATAAATTTCATAAGCTGGAAAACTCAACATGCTATAAAATGTGAAAACGCAGGCCCTCTTAAGTGCAACCTGACACAGGAGTGAATTACCTTTACCTAGCACATCTCACGTGGTTCCTGAGCCTACACAACATATCAGAGTCCTCATTCTTGTAGGCGTACCACCTATCTTTTATAGGCTTCAACTGAAAAATACGCTTATTTGGCACAAACACATGTATGATCAAAGGTGATCTGAATAAAATATAGTTTTGATTGATGAATATGCAAGGCTTTTCTTTAATGTTTGAAGGAAGAATCACAGTTTTGTTAATAAAATAGAGGTTAAAGAATGGAATTGTTTCTAGTAGACTGTGCAGCCCTAAATCATTCAAAAGTAATGAAGCAGTTTTCTGAAACAGATTAGGTTTCCTTACGAAGGAAGCCACCTTTGTTCCATGTCACTGATGCATTCCTTATAGGTGAGGTCACTCTGCATTGCTGATATCTTCCTCCTTTCATAAAAGGGAGATGGGGACTGCTCCCAGTGCATTCCATTTCTCACAATCCATAAAATAAGGCTTAAATGTACCTGTCCATTAAAAGCTTTTGAAGGACGAAAGCCAACCTCAGAGGCTTTGTGAACCATGAATTGACAGTAAAAGACAGTATGCTTGTTTTTCAACTAGCCTGTTAAAGGACAAAAGAACTATTCACTCCTACATGACTTTCATGTAGTTATAATAAAAGGCACGAGGATGGTCATCTTGTTTTGTGAATGATTTTAAGACTGCTTGACTGAGATTATTTGAAACAGTACTCTTCAGTTATTCTGACTAACGAAGTCACTGAGAGGAATGTGTGTTACAGAGTGTATACATGACTTTACGTGTATTTGTTTAGATATAATGAAATTTAAAAAGTAGCTTCCTACCTTCCACCCTCTCTGTAAAACCTTAAGGGTGAAAGCATTTTGAGGATATCAGATTAAGCTGTATGTATTGACATCATCTCCTAACTAACCTTCTGTCCACCTGTGTCTCCCTGAGTAGCTCCCTTGAACCTCAGTGTGACATGTCACTCTTGCTCAAAACTATGTTATATAATGGTCCATTAGACTTCAGCCACATAACTGAGTCCTGCCCTTTTCCTCCACCTTATCTCCTCACCTTAAGTATTCTGCTCCAGCCATACAGACTTTCTTGCTGTTTATCAGATTACCAAGGCCTAGGGCCTTTGCACCTGGTCTTTGCCCTGCCTGGAAGGAAGGTCAGCTTTTACCCAGATCTCAACATGGCTTGCTCCTTTCCTTCAGTTTGGTCTCTTTTCAAATGTCACTTCCTTATAAGGGTCTTCTGTGACCACCATATCCAAAAAAAGCCTCACCCCTCACTCTACTGTAGTCAGTCTTCTAGCCTTGCACTGCTTTATTTTTCTTTATGGCACTTATGTCTATCTAAAATCACATTATACATTTATTTGTTTAATCCCTCCTACCCCCACCCCCACTACCCCACATGGAGCAGTAGGCTCCATGAGAACCAGGACTTTGATTAAATTTATTCCTGTCTGTATCCCCAGCAGCTAGCACACTGCCTAGCACATAGTAGGTTCTCAATAAGAATTTAACTTAACAAATAAATCAGGGAACGAGTTATACTTGATGTATGTTGATGTTACTGAGCACACCTCATGTTGAAAAAATACTGCAAATAGGAGAATGATTGTTATTCAGATGTTTAAGTTGAAACAGAGTTTTAATAGATGAGTAAATTAAAATGTCATATATGCTTATTTAGCAATTCACTTTGTATTGTTTTATGAAGATAAATGTGGAATGATTTTAAAAAAATCTTGCCACAAGCTTTTTTTTTTTAAACCCAAGAGATGAGCAGTATGATTCCAAACCATAGCAGCATCTCTGTTTTTAGCTCCCAGAAATGAATACAAATCCTTTATAACTGACAGCATTGGTGTACTTCACTGTTCATACTTTTAAAGCTACCCAGAACACCGGAAAATGACAGCATGGAAAGGAATGCTTTTTTATGCATTTCTGCAAATTTCTATGCTTAACATATTCTTAGGAAGAGAAGTGACATTGTTTTTTGTACCTAAAACTGTTTAAGGAGTGGGTGGAAACACCTATTAATCTTGGCTGTGTCGTGACTTGAGCATATTTCCTCATTTGATGTAGTGTGGATTCAAATTAGCCTTCAGATAATCATTTTTTTTTCCTCTGCAAAATAATACAACCATGTTGTGGGCTGATTCTGTTGAGTGTCTGGAGCCTGATGATTAATGTCAGAGATGAATTTCCTTTTTCTAATATAATCATTGCTGTATGGGTTATATGTACAATTCATTGAAATCTCTCTGTGTAGTCACTCATAAACATGACTGCAGTCATATGCCTCACAATTACTGTACTTTAATCTGCACTTGCCTCCTCCCACGTATTTACTTAAAGAGTCACAGCTTGCTGAAAATGTATCCTTCCTACTGTTGCTCTGTGTGTGTCCAGCTGGGGATTGGACCCTGGTATGTTTTTTTAACCGGCAGATAATTGCATGCTTTAACATGAATTGGTACATAGTCTGCTTTCCACACAGAATTAGAGAATACCCTATGTCTCCAGTGGAGTGTCGTAGGCCATTTCTGCTGCTGTAACTAGATACTGGGAAATTTGTAAAAACAACCCCCAAATTTATTTATCACTGTTCTGGAGACTGTGAAGTCCAAGATCAAGGTGCTGGTAGGTTCAGTTATCTGGTGAGGGCAACTCTCTGCCTCCAAGATGGTTCCTCTGGAGGGGAGGAATGCTGTGTCCTCACGTGGCAGAGGGCATTTGGGCAAGCTAACCTAATGGTGGGTGAAGCCTCTTTTAGAAGTGGCTTAATCCCATTCACAAGGGAGGAGCCTTCATGGCCTAACTGCCTCTTAAAGGCCCTACTTCTTAATACCATCGCATTGGCAACACCTGAGTTTTGGAGCGGATCCATTCAAACCATGGCACAGGAACCACTGAACACAGTGTTGAGTAGTTCTATGAGGCCACTGAAAGTAAGCAGTGCACTTC
The DNA here is from genome assembly GCF_001698545.2 of Rhinopithecus bieti. Lineage (NCBI taxonomy): Eukaryota > Metazoa > Chordata > Mammalia > Primates > Cercopithecidae > Rhinopithecus > Rhinopithecus bieti. The sequence goes on from NW_016826110.1 coordinate 1,214,487, forward strand.
AATCTGGAGTAGCCTTTGGTGTCTGTGTCCGAATAGTCACAGACACCCACCAGGTGAACGGCTCCAAGTTCCAGATTGGGAAACTGGACTGCCCATGTGGATGTTTCCCCTTTTCCTATTACTTTTTTATTTTTTATTTTTTTAATTTTACTTAAGTTCTGGGATACAGAATGTGCAGGTTTATTACATAAGTATACATGTGTCATCGTGGTTTGCTGCACCTATCAACCCGTCATCTAGATTTTAAGCCTGGTGTGCAATAGGTATTTGTCCTAATGCTCTCCCTCTCCTTGCCCCCCACCCCACAACAGACCCTGGTGTGTGATGTTCCCCTCCTTGTATCCATGTGTTTTCATTATTCAGCTCCCATTTATGAGTGAGAACATGCGGTGTTTGGTTTTCTGTTCCTGTGTTAGTTTGCTGAGAATGATGGTTTCTGCTTCGTCCGTATCTCTGCAAAGGACATGAACTCATTCTTTTTTTATGGCTGCATAGTATTCCATGATGTATATGTGCCACATTTTCTTTATCCAGTCTATCATTGATGGGCATTTGGGTTGGTTCCAAGTCTTTGCTATTGTAAAAAGTGCTGCAGTAAACGTACGTGTGCACGTGTCTTTATAGAAGAATGATTTATAATCCTTTGGGTATAAATACAGTAATGGGATTGCTGGGTCAAACGGTATTTCTGGCTCTAGATCCTTGAGGAAGTGCCACACTGTCTTCCACAATGGTTGAACTAATTTACACTCCCATTAACAGTTTAAAAGCGTTTCTATTTATCCGCATCCTCGCCAGCATTTGTTGTTTCCAGACTTTTTAATGATCACCATTCTAACTGCTGTGGCGTATCTCATTGTTGCTTTGATTTGCGTTTCTCTAATGATCAGTGATAATGAGCTTTTTTTCATGTGTTTGTTGGCCAAATAAATGTCTTCTTTTGAGAAGTGTCTGTTCATATCCTTCACCCACTTTTTGATGGAGTTTTTTTTTTTTCTTGTAAATTTGTTTAAGTTCCTTGTAGATTTTGGGTATTAGCCCTTTTCCTATTTCTATTCCCATTGTTAGCTCCAGAATTTCTATCGTGTGCAGGAATGTCATGATGCCTCCTCCGACTCAGATCACAAGGCCCAGAACCCTTTTATTGTCTTCAGAACAGTAATCCTATTTTCTCTGGCCCATATAGTTGTATCCCTTTCCCTCACCCTATATGCGTTATTACCATTTGTCAAGTGATGCTACTTTGTTCACCTCTCTAGATTCCAGACTCTCAGACATGGTAGTCCAGCGTCTGCATCTTCTCCAGGCTCTAGCTCACACCTTCATACTTGCCTCATGTTACTAGACCTGCCTGCAGCTTTGTGGCTTCCTTCACTTATCACATGTTCATCACTCTCCCCTGGACCAGGTACATACCTCTAATGTTGCTGTGGATGTTGTCCACCATTCACTCTCTCAGTAAATATTTATTTGGGGGAAGATCCCTCAGCAAGTGTGTCTGCCTCTCCTGTTTACTGCTGCAATCTCTGTGTAAACCTATCAAGCTCACTTTTGCTCTTTTTCCCACCTCTTGCCTTTTGGTTTGCCTCTTCTTGACCCTCTCCACTGTCCTGTTCTGGCCCCATCTCCAGTTTCAGTGTCTGAACCTTTGTCCTCAGTCATTATCCTTTTCCCAGTGAGGATGTCTTCCTCTGCTAAATAGCCCCTTAAAGTCCTCTTTTAATGCCTTAACTACTTTTGATTTATGGTAGAACAATCAGTAGAGAGTAAAGCACATGGTAAAAGGTGGCTTTAATAGTGTACTTTTCTAATTCTCCTGCAAAATGGAACTTTATTGCTTTTACCTTCCTCTTTTAGATGAAGAGCTGTGAGATTAGTTAAGTTTTTCTTTCTACAGCAGTCTTGCAAGATTGTCATATTTACCAGGGAATTATTTTATAGATGAAAAAATTTGAATGGGATTTTAGTTTCGGAATGAAATAATTGCTAGTTAAATGACTTACATTAGTGGATCAGACCCAGTTAATGTAAGTTTGTGTCTTTCTTAAAATAAAAGTTGAAAAATTAAATTTGCTCCTTGGTAATTTGATTTGTAGGAAGTGGGGAACAAAGGATTCCAAACAGGTCGTTTAAAATCAGTTCTAATTAATTGCATGTGCAGATACATCTGCTAAGATTGGGAGGCAATTAGTCTAATTATGTTTAAAATACAGTTGCATGCTTAAATAGACAGTCACACGCTCGGCCTGCCTATCTTTTTCTACTTTCTCCTTTAGGTGCATAGTGAATTTTTTGGCCATTAAGCATGACCTCTTCAGTGTCTGTGGAGCAGAACAAAGTGACAATACAAATGAGCAGGGTTGCACATACTCCTAGCTCAGTTTGATACTTCAGTGATAATATCTATACAGCACACTGAGGTGGAAATGTTAAAATATGCTGGGGAAAATTTGTGTTCTCTAGTTAACTCCCCTTTTTTGGGTAATCTTATTTTGGAAATCTGAACTCCCTTTATGAAATACTTGTCTCATGCTTCAGTTTGGAATAAACTATAGCTGAGTCTTATTCCACATATTCTGAAATAATTTGAATTTCAAAGTAAAACTTTACGAAGTAACACCTTGCCTAATAATATACCATTTGCATAAACGACTTGGCCAACTTCACACACATGGTTCAGAGGGGCCAGTGAAAGTATCATCTGGGCTTCTGTAGTAGTTTTATACCCATCACATCTTCACTTGCTCTGACTTAAAGTGGATATGACACCCCTGGCAGACTGTATTTTCCTTTTGGACGTAAGCAGTTGATATTTGAACAGGTGAGTGAACATAGATGTTTGCGATTGTCTTGCCTGCCTTTCATTAAAAACTAATGTGACCACTTTTCTCTTCAGTACATTTGGTTTTATTGGAAGAATCTGTTGAAGGTGGTCTTGTACAGATACTCCCCTATTGCCCTTCCTTTGATTTCTGGTAACATTAAAAATGATTTACAAATTACATTTCATTTTATAGAATATCCTGCAGTTACAAGGTTACAGTCTTTATTACTGACCTACCGCCATGATACGGATTTTTCTTTTAGCTGAACTTCCTGTATTTCTGGCCATATTATTTGCAGCAGAAACTGAGGTTTACTATCATTGCTGTATTTACAGGTGGATTATCTGGTTTTCTCCAAGTAGGCAAGAATGGGATCTTGAGGACAGTTAGTTGATGACATTAGACCAATTGGAGCTTTGTTTTCTGAACTGTTTTTGCTATCCCTGGTATAAGAACATAAACTTATGTCATCTATGTGCTGTCAAAATGTAGTAGATTTTAGTGGACTATGTAGATAAATTTAGGTGGGTGTTTGAAACATGTGCATTTGAATGTGTAGACTATTGATCAACATGGCTTTTGTTGTAACTTGAGTATACATAATCATTAGGGCCTTCTGATGTTCACATTTTATCCATAGATACAGGCTTAAATCTAAGTAGGTTTGCTCAGAAGAGGAAGTTCCATTTTATTTTCTTCTTTGAGGTTACTCAACATCCATCCAGTTCTGACTTCACAGTTAGTAGTTGGTAGAGTTAAAGTTGTGTTTCATAAGTTGATTGTTACTTTGTTCTTTGAAACAAGTTACTCTTCTTATTGTGGTAAATATAAACAACTTCTTTTAAAATCTAGACCAATTTAGGATTTTGGTTTATAATGTAGCATGATAGATACATTATTTTAGCAGATGTTTCATGCCAGTCCTACTATCATTAAGATGGAATATCTGCTTACAGAATACGAGTATATGTTCTGTGGTATATTTACTTCTGTATGTCAGGTGATCTGTATAAATAAGCAACTTCTATTTTGCAAAACCTTTTCTAAAAACTGGATGCCTTGTATTTTTGGTTTGTTAACTTTTACCTTTTTTTCACACAGTCTTATATACCACTTTTAAAATTAGTAAAATGTTAAATAATAGTACGATCTAAAGATTAATCAACAGGTTATAACAACAGCAAAAAACCACTGAAAGTTTAGAAAAGTGCAGCACTGAGGGGTTGTCATTGTGTTTTGGTAACGCACGTGCAATTTTAAAAAATTCTGTCCTGTGTTACTTTGTAAAACATCCTTTACAAATCAGTTTAGGTTAACTCTTTCTACCTACATTTTGGTTAGTCAGGATGCTGGATCTTGTGTATCCTTCTCTGCCAAGCAGTGCTGGTTACAGTTAGATGAATTTAAATTATTAACTTACGTTGTAGGAGAATTTAGATTGATTGACATTCTGCCATTGACAGTATAGCGTGTTCTTGAGTCCACAAAAAAGAAGTATTGTGAAACTCTAGAATTGGGTAGAAAGAGATCATCTGTGCAGTGGCTTAAAAAAAAAAAAAAAAAACTGGGAAGAGCTTTTACAAAAGCAGCAGGAAGTACTTACTGAATCAGCACTGGTCCATTGTGTGGAGGGGTTTGCAGATTTTTAATTAAGCTGCTGAATACTTGCAGTCCTCAATTCACAGGGAAAAATTTTAAAATGGTGGTGGGTGCATGCACATTTGTGTGTGCAGGGCAGCCAAATATGATTTGCTGGGTAGTGAAAATTAGAAATACATGTATGAGAACAGCAAACCAAAACTCACTCCGTGTAATTTTGAGATCAGACAAAGGGATGGCCAGAGCATAAAAGGAGCATGTAGAAGCCTGTTGCTAAATCAGAAATGAACAGGAATGCAGTTCAAAACCTCATTTACTACTCTTTAGTCTGTTGCCCTAGAGACAGACTTCACATATTGACTTTGGCAACTCCAGGGTAGCTTGCCATGTCTGCAGTTACTTAAGTAAAAGTATCTGAATTTGTAACTTAAAAATATAAGTTTACTGTAGCCAGTGCAACAAATTACATTTGTAGTCAGGTGGGAATTTCTAGAGGTTCTAAGTCATCTTTTGGAAAATCATGAACTAAATAGAAGAAATAAATAATTCTGATTCTAAAGAGTTCAAATAGGAAAACAGTAAATGAAAGCAAGACTTCTTGAATGCCCAGTGCAAGAATCCATTGAGGACAGATTTAAATTTCAGGCATTACCTTGTAGCATGAATGAAATAACTGGAGAATATAGATAAAAAGCTAATAGGGGAGTGCTTAGAATATTGTTTAAAGATTAAACTGAGGGAATTAGCCTAGCATGATCAAGATTCTATCCAGTTCTAATTTTATTATTTATTTATTTATTGAGATGGAATCTTGTTCTGTCGCCAGGGTGGAGTGCAGTGGCGCAATCTTGGCTCACTCAACCTCCGCCTGCTGGGTTCAAGCGATTCTTCTGCCTCAGCATCCTGAGTAGCTGGGATTACAGTTGTGCGCTGTAATGCCTAGCTAATTTTTGTGTTTTTTTGTAGAGACGAGGTTTCTCCATGTTGGCCAGGCTGGTCTCGAACTCCTGACCTCAGGTGGTCTACCTGCCTCGACCTTGCAAAGTTCAGTTCTAATTTTAAATGATACCTTAGAGCAAGTGAGCTTTTCAGTTTTCTCTTATTCTTATATGCCTTGCCTTTTGGTATTTTTATTGTGTAGTTGTAATGAGAATAACATTTCAAAGATTTTCTTTATTCTAGGCTAACAAGAGATTGTTTAAAAACTAATGAAATATAAATAGTATGGAATTGGGAGAAGGGATTTGAAGACTGGACAGCTATCTTGGAAATGAGTTCTTTTTCATGCAGTGCTATTTCTCAAAGTCTGGTCCAAGGACCGCCTGCATTAGAAACACCTAAATGCCTGTTAAAAATGCACATACCTGGTGTCCATTTGTGCTGCTATAACAGGCTGGATAATGTATAATGATAGAAATGTATTTGGCTCGTGGTTCTGGAGGCTGGGAAGTCCAAGATTGAGGGGCCATATCTGACGAGGGCTTCCCTAATGCATGATCACATGGCAGAAGGCATCATATAGCAAGAGAGCAGGCAGGAGATGGATGGCAAGGGGGGCCAAATGTGTTTTTATAACAAACCCACTCCCTCCACAAAAGACAGTCCATTTATGAGGGCAGAACCCCCATGACCTAAACATCTCCCATTGGGCCCATCTCCCATCACTGTTGCATTGGAGATTAAGTTTCCAATACATGAAGTTTGGGTGACACATTCAAACAATAGCATCTGGGCCCCACCTCAGATCCACAGAATTTGATTTCCTGGAGCTGGGACCCAGAGATTTTCATTTCAAACAAGTTTCCCAGGAGATTTTTATGCACACTAATGTTTGAAGAAAAATACTTCTAAAATGTAAGTGCAAATCTTAGCTATTAGGACATATGAATTTAATATTTCAGATCTCTTTTCTACTGGGGATAATTTTAGAAGTGATATTTCATTTTAAAAACATTGCTTGATAGGAAGAATTGCAAAGATGTTAGAACAGGGGTCGCTGCACAAGTGGTATTTTTGTGGGGAGAAAAGTTTTCATGTGAAAGCTGTTTTATATTTGTGATTAAATTATACATCAGATCAGTGATTGGGATGGCTTTAGGCAGAACGAAAGAGAATCATTTAGCATTATCATTTTCACTCCTCTACAAAAAAAAATTTTTTTAACTGAAATAGAAAAAGATTTGATTAAGAATTTATAAATCCCTCCTTTCCCACCAAAGGATCCTATTTATAGTATTCTTTGACATATAATCTTCATTGTTCATATATATAATCTTCAGATTTTATTTAAAATCTGAATAAAACTCTCAAGTGACTTGAAATTTTATTTCACATTTTAAAAACTAGTTTGTAACACTGTGCTTTCTGCTGTTTAACTACAAGCAAGTCTGGTAACAGACTTAGGGGCTCCAGCCATAAGGGCCAGAGAAGAGGGAAATCTCAAGGTTGACTTTACCGAGCATCTGAGGGCCTCATAGGAGGAAAACAGTCCCCATTTCCCAAGAAGTGCAGTATCTCAGCAACCATGCTCCGAGGTCAAGTTCTGCCCACACAGTGTTTCAGCAGGATTTCATTTCAGCCTGTGTTTTTGATTTGTCATTTTAGAAAGATAGCTACATTGTCCTTTTGGTGTAGAGGCATTTCTGGAGCAGCTGAACTTGGGCCTACTCCAGGGCACACTGGCTTTCTCACTGTCTCCCCGGGTGGAGTTGTGGCGTTTAGGAGTGCTGATGTTAGCCACGGCCAGTGCCAAAGCACATCCAGATGCTTTAAACCCTTAAGGCCTTTACTTCCATGGATGATGGATTAAAATGCAAACAGAGCTCCTGCAAAATTAGACCAGATAATCCTATGCAGAACTGGCGGTAAAGTTCACTGCCTTTCTGCTGAAGAGTGAAATTGCTGAAGAAAATCTATTCAAGTTGCTTCTGAATAGTATTTAGCATGTATTTCCGGTATTGATTTCAACGTGTAAACTTGTATACATTTCACATGAACTTGGGCAGTTTTATTTTTTTAATGTATTTATTTTGAGTTGGAGTCTCGCTCTGTCGCCCAGGCTGGAGTGCAGTGGTGCGATCTCGGCTCACTGCAAGCTCCGCCTCCCTGGTTCACGCCATTCTCCTGCCTCAGCCTCCCGAGTAGCTGAGACTACAGGCGCCCGCCACCACGCACAGCTAGTTTTTTGTATTTTTAGCAGAGATGGGGTTTCATCGTGTTAGCCAGGATGGTCTCAATCTCCTGACCTTGTGATCCACCTGCCTCAGCCTCCCAAAGTGCTGGGATTACAGACGTGAGCCACTGCGCCCGGCCTGGGCAGTTTTAAAAAGGAAAACTTCACTTCACTTAAAAGGCTTCCTTGCAGTGAGGGGAATGCTTGGGTGATGATTAGTTTGGTCTGGTGAATACGTGGATCATTGTATTGAGGGGCTCACGTACAAGCGGTGTAAATATGGTAATGAGTAAAACAGGCAAGTGCAGCATGGTGACTGTGGTTAGTAATAATGTATTATGGACTTGAAAACTGCTAGGGGAGTAGATTTCAAATATTCTTACAAGAAATGACAGGTGTGTGAGGTGATGGTATATTAATGAACTTGATATAATTTCACAGTGTATACATACTAAAAATGCTGTACACTACAAATAGATACAATTATTTATTTGTTAATTAAAGAAAAAAAACTCAAAAAAACTCCTTAACACACGTTAGTATCTTTAAATTGAACAGTTTCTCAAACTGCTTTCTTAAATAATTAAGTGAAGGGGGCCAAATGCAGTGGCTCACGCTCTGTAATCCCAGAGCTTTGGGAGGCTGAGGTAGGTGGATTGCTTGAACCCAGGAATTTGAGACCAGCCTGGGCAACATGGTGAAACCCCATCTCTGCAAAAAATTTAAAAAAGTAGGCGGGCATGGTGGCGCGTACCTCTGGTCCCAGTTAACTCAGGAGGCTGAGGTGGGACAACCGTTTGAGCCCAGGAGGTGGAGGTTGCAGTGAGCCCAGATTGCGCCACTGCACTCCAGCCTGGGTGCCAGAGTGAGACCCTGTCTCAAAAAAAAAAAGAAAAAAAAATTAAGTAAAACTGAATTTATTATAATACCCCTTGAGAAGTTTTAGTTGACTTTCGAAAAGTTGATTATTTTAAGAAATACCTTGGTGACTTTACTCTTAGATGTTCCAGTGTCCAGTTGGAGTGTTTGTGCTTTGTAATTCTCACTATAGATCTGAATTACTTTTGTTTTTTTTGAGGCAATCTCACTCTGTCGCCCAGGCTGGAGTAAAGTGGCGTGATCTTGGCTCACTGCAGCCTCTGCCTTCTGAGTTCAAGTTATTCTCCTGCCTCAGCCTCCCAAGTAGCTGGCATTACAAGCACTTGCCACCTCGCCCGGCTAATTTTTTTATTTTTTTCAGTAGAGGTGGGGTTTCACTATGTTGTCTAAGCTGGTCTGGAACTCCTGACCTCAGGTGATCCACCCGCCTCGGCCTCCCAAAGTGCTGGGATTGCTGGACTGAGCCACCGCACCTGGCCTATCTTAATTACTTTTAAGGAAAATTTCTAATCTGTACATCTTGTGGTATGCCTTGCAGCTATTCTGAGTATCCTTTAATGTACTTATTTTCATTAAGATGGAATGTGTGAAAATAAGGTGGACTAACCGTCGCTAAAGGTAGAATGGTTAGGGTTTGAAATTTTACATGATGCCTTTGTATTTCTTCAGAAGGATCTTGGATGAAAGTTAACTTTGAACAGTTATTTTAATAAAAATATGCATACACATGGACTGAATAACAGGGACTAGTTCCAAGGTCAGTCCTCACAGATGTCTTTTTTTGTTTTCTGAACAGCACTTGTGATTCAGAACTCACTTCATTAACCTCTCATTATTTCTCTGTGTGCTTGGCTTTCTGAACATCAGCTTTTTTTTCCTGCATGTCACTTGGGCACTTGGCCTTCAGTGTATCTTTCGTGTTTTAATAGAGATATGCAATGGTTACAAAAATATTCCCCTTATACAAAGTAGGTAGATTTATAACCAATCTTGTTGGCACAATCTTGGCCGAAATGGCTACCCACGTATTGTGAAAAGGCAAAATTTCCAAGTTGAAGAAGGAGGTAAATAAGAAGAAAGACTGGTGAAGAATGACTTAAATGAGCCAGATGTACTAGTATATTCTAGTATATTTAAGAATTGACCCAGGATGGCACTGTGCAGTTAAGCTATCATTTTTAAGAGTGAATACAGGACTGACATGGTATCTTGAGACTGAAAAAGGGCAAGGGGTAGGGGGCGGAAATTAGCTTTGAAGTCATTTACCTGTCAGTTTTATGCCAGAAATACTTATAGAGATAGTCTTCAAAGTGAGGATGGGGAAGCTACAAGTGCTGCTTTTGACGTGATAGAAGGCAGAGCTGAATATGAGGAGGAAGACGGTTAATAATAAGAGAATTCTTTATAGCAGTATATTAGGGCAGCTGAAATGTTTTCAGAGTGGAAGCAAGCATGCCCTAAGCTGACAAACCTAGAATACTTTGTATTTAGCAGTTAGACCATGTGGAAATAAACCTTGACAGTGTTGTTTGCTGGTATGTGCCAGATTCAAGGAGGCAATGACTCACTCCGTCAAAGCAGCATGGAGCTGATTCTTGACCTTATTGCTGTCAACTCCAATTTTCAGCCTGACAGACAACAATTCATAATTCTCAGCCCTGCCTACCTCACGGGCATCTATCTGGACAGATGTGTAAAAGTGTACTGGGCGTTTGGAACAGAGCATCCTGTAGATTCATGGTATTGGTAAATTAAGAGGGCAGCAGAGTGTCTATGGCAGCTCAATATTCATTTTCCTGAAGATGAAGATGGCTTGTGAGGCCACTGTATTTGGCCAGTGACGGCGTTCCCTACACCCTTCCTTGCCCATGACGCTGGTAGTTAGTTCCTTTCACCTCTGCTGTGCGGAGTATTACTAGTGCAGGTAGGTGTAGGTACACCCTAATTCCGACCAAGCTTGGAGATGTTAAAGAAAAAATTATTCTGATGCTGGTTGAGATGGTAAGGAAAGCTTTATTGAAGACTATTGCATTAGAGTATTACAGTAGGAGAGAGAGAGAGAGAGAGGACTGTATTCTGAATACAGCAAAGACAGCTGGAAATTTATAGCCAATGGGCAGAGTGTGAGGGGAGGGGAAAATTTACTAACGGGAAAATTACTAAGAGGAGACGTCAAGTGTAGGGGGATTCTTGCTAACATGACCTAATAGGACTCTTGGTAAAGGCAGGCCAAGGACTTACAGATCAAAGGTGGGAGATGAGGATCTCTCCTCATCTCTCCTCCTGATCAAGTGTGATCAGATTTCAAGGTTAGGGGGGACTCATAAATTGATTTAGCAGGATTCTTGCTAAAATCGGTCCTACAGGTCTTGAATAAGCTTATTTCTTGCTTCTTGTAAGACTGTAGGGTATACTCTCTTCAGTCTTATTACTAATTCTTTATCAGTAATATGTATTCATCTTTACTATCTTGTTTCCTTTTGCTGACTCTTCTGGTCTTAGGGTACTCTCCTTAATAAATTTTGAAATCTGTCTAGAACTCACTGTAGCCAAGCTTCCTGGATTTCTTTACTGTACATGTGATTCAGCTGGAGATGTAATTGCCAAATTCATATTTTTAGCATGCTGGTGGTCAATGTAGGCAGCTACCTTATGGGTATGTATAACCATTTCCCCTCTTGAAATCAGCCTCTTCTTTTTTAAAAAATTAAAAATAGAGATGGGGTTGGGCTGTGTTGCCCAAGCTGGTCTTGAACTCCTGGCCTCAAGCCATCCTCCCACTTCCACCTCCCAAAGTGTTGTGATTACAGGCATGAGCCACCGTGCCCAGCCTGAAATCAGCCTTAATTGTCCCCCAAGTAAATAAACACCTGGTGAAAATCACCTTTGGAAAATTAATGCTTTTGAGAATAATCCATGAGTCTAAGTACGACTTTCAAATCACCTTCACCATGTGTCTGGGAACATGTCAGGTTGGTTTTCCACATCACATCACTCCTCTTCTGCTTACTGTATTCCCACTTACTAGACATCAGGTGTTGGTTTATTAGGAGACATTACTCTGCATGTCACACAGCCAGTTGGCACCACATTTTTGGCTCCTTCTGTTGAATCTCTTTCTAGTTGGCTGGCAAATTAAATCTGTTCATTGAGAAGGGAGCGTGTGCATATTTGTGCTTGTTTGTGTATGTATTACTGGCAGGGGATGAGACAGAAGCAAAAGTTGGGTCAGTTAAATACAATCGTCTCTCTTCTACTTTCTAGTTTTTGGAGATACTTTTCCATGCCATTTTGTAACAGATGATATCTTAGGTTTTATCATTCAGTCTTTTGTGTCTAACAGTGAATTATTTGTTAGCCTTTGAGCCTACATATTTAGCATTTTATTATGGGAATAATAAATAGAAGCAATGTATGTATTTACATATGCATATCTCAGATTGTAGAGACTGGTGACCAGAGCGATGATATCCGTGAGTTAGCTTACATGAGAATTTCTGGGTACAGTAGTGGGTTCTTACTGTGTGCCAGGCAATGTTTTAGGTATTTTATATATATTAACTTATTTAATTCTCATAGCAACGCTATGAAGTAGTTGCTACTATTATCTCCATTTTCCAGGTGAGGAGGCAGACACAGAGAGGTTACATAACTTGTTTAAGGTTACGCAACTAATAAGTAATGATATCACTTAGTCTAAATTATGGAATAGTAAGAAACAACCCTGAAATTTGAGATGCTTGGTACAGCAAAGGCTTATTTCTCACTCAAGGTACACGTTGTGTGGATTGGCAGAGGGACATCCCTCATTACAGTCATTAGAGTTACTCAGAGACCCAGCTGACAAAGGCTCCATCTCAGCACATGCTTCCAGGAAGGGAACTGGCAAGTCGAGCTCTGGCTTAAAGCTTCCACCTGGAAGTGACATGTTTTACTTACCACATTTCATTGTCCAAAGCAAGTTACTAGGCCACAATTCTGTTTCAAGGAGGTCGGAAAGGGCAGTCCTGACATGTGTCTAGAGGGAGAGAAGAATCGTGATGTTTGTGCTAGAGCCAGGACTGGGATCTAGGCGGCTGGGCCACAGATGCTGTGCCAGTGGCTAGAACTGTCAGAAAACACATGGCAAGGATCCTGAGGCAAATGTTGTCCAGAACAGTTTTGTCACTTAGGGTGCAGAAGAAATGTCATTGAAAGAAATGAAGTAGGCCAGGCACGGTGGCTCACACCTGTAATTCCAGCACTTTGGGAGGCTGAGGTGGGTGGACCACCTGAGGTCAGGAGTTTGAGACCAGCCTGGCCAACATGGTGAAACCCTGTCTCTTCTAAAACAAAAATTAGCTGGGCGTGGTGGTGCACACCTGTAATCCCAGCTACTCAGGAGGCTGAGGCAGGAGAATCGCTTGAACTGGGGAGGCGGAGGTTGCAGTGAGCCAAGATTGCACCATCGCACTCCACTCCAGCCTGGGCAACAAGAGCAAAACTATGTCTCAAAAAAAAAAAAAAAAAAACAAAAAAACAGAG